>NC_081550.1:8566211-8581672 GCF_901000735.1 Corylus avellana
CTTTTTTTTTTTTGGGTTTAACCAAGTTTTTTTTTTTTTTTTGGTTTAACCAAGTTTTTTTTTTTTGGTTCTGATAACGCGCATTTGCAAAACCTACACAAAATTTAGGTTTAAATCTAAATGCAAAAACCTGCACAAAAAACCTAAACCTACACAAAATTTAGGTCTAAATCTAAATGTAAAAACCTGCACAAAAAAACCTGATTTCAAAAAATTTACGTACATAATTTTACATGCATGCATGTATGCAAATACATTAAACAATATTCCCACCATGCAAAATTAATTTGCTAATATAACTACATCAATAATATATAATAATATACACTGTAAATTATATATTTATATAATTAATTTATTTTATAATATATATATATACACCTGATTTGGAGAGGCCGGAGAATGCGTGAGAGGCCGGAGAATCGTTGAAGGGAGAGCTCGTGACGGCCGAAGAGAGGAGCAGTGGTGATGGCTGGTGAGAGAGAACCACTGAGAGAGAGAGAGCGGGTGAGAGAGAGAACGGCCGGTAGCGAGCTAGCTAGTGAGAGAGAGAACGCGGGTGAGAGAAAGAAATGTGGCGGAGGGGAGGGCTGTGGCTTGTGAAAAACGGCCGGTGGTGAAAAAAATGTGGCGGAGGGGAGGGTTGTGGCGAGCGCGGGGGAGAGAAAGAAAGAAAGGGAGGGAAGAAGAAAGAAAAAAGAAAAAGAAAAAGAAGGAGAACCCAGCCAGCTGGATTCGTGCCTTCCTGAGGACCATTCTTGACGTGCCACAAGAATTAAGTTTCTTGACGTGCCACATGTGACACGTCAATAACTAATTGACGTGTCTCATGTGGCACGTCAAGAAATTGTTGACGTGTCACATGTGGACACGTCAAGAAATTATTGAAAGATAAATTTATAAATTTTGAATTTATATCATTTTTTTTTTCTCTTATATAACACATTATAAATACAATATACTTAAAACTAATTAGAGAACAAATAAATTAATATTCTAGATGTACAGATAATAAAATCTATTTTTTCGTGAGGGCTCAATAATCCACTCACCGAGAATCAGATCGAGCTTCTAGACATTTCCACTGTAGGATCAATGAACAATTGAGATAAGTGAAGGATTGGCTAAACACATATTTTGTGTTGGCCAGGTTCATGTGGGGTTTGCGGGTCTTATAAAATAAGTGTATTCTGTATTTATTATTTTTTGAAAATTAATATGGCAATCATATTAATATTACTAGAATGATTTATGCCAGAATATTACTAGAATGATTTAAGCATGATAATATCATATCATATTAATATGGCTATCATTTCATTATATATACATGATAATATTAATTGGTATACAATACATATATACCAATTAATTTATACCAATATGATAAAATGTTTGATTTATGCATGATAATATTAATTTATAAAATACATATATACCAATTAAAATTAATTTACTACCTAATTTTTTTTAAAATACATATGCATGATAATCATTTTTTCACGTGTGGAATAATGGCACGTCAAAATTTTTTGATGCGTTAAAAATAACATGCCAAAAATTTTTGACGTTCCTTTTCTGCACGTCAATAAATTATTGACGCGGGTAAAACCCATGTCAATAATTTATTGACGTGTCATAATGGCACGTCAGAAATTATTGAAGTGGCATTTAGACACGTCAAAAATTTTTGGCATGTCATAGTGGCATGTCAAAATTTATTGAAGTGGCATTTAGACACGTCAATAATTTTTGACGTGTTGAAATCCACCATGTCAATAAACACTTTATTGATGTGTTTATTTAGCCACGTCAAAAATTATTGACGTGGCAAACATGAATTACTGTTTGCCACGTTAATAAAGTCCCTGATTTTTGTAGTGGTTCCCAATCCCAATTTTCAGTCTTGGCATCTCCAAGACAAGCTCCTCATGAGTGCCCTCATCTCCACTCTCTCCGATGAGCTGTTACCGCATATGATAGGTATTTTAACCTCCCGTTCCCTATGGATTACTTGAGAGACATTGTTCTTGTCTAATTCTCAAGCTCGGCTCATTCCAGTCCGACACTATAATACCCTGACTTTTTAAATTGTTTTAAAAAGAGTTTTAAACCCTTACTCAACAAATAGCCTTCTAAATCAGCCTTAAACAGAAAACCCTAAACCATCTTAGCATAACCCAAAGCCCTCACTTACCATAAAGCCTTGAAGTAAAACCCAAACCTACCATTTCTGACTGTACGTACGCCTAGGGAACCGGACATCGCTCTTGTCTTTAGTAAAGGACGTACATGTGGGGACCACCAGACGTACGCTCTTGTCTTTAGTAGAGGATGTACGCGTGGGGACCATTGGACGTACGCTCTTGTCGCTAGTACCAGACGTATGCCAGGGGACCATACCGGACGTACGCTGCTTTTGGGTTAACCCCTGGATCATACCCAGAACGTACGCTGAAAACCCTGTTATCTAATGTATAATAGTACCGGACGTAATCCCTTATAGTGCCGGACGTTCGCTACTTTTCAAAATAGTTGGTGAGCGCCTTCAGCTTTTCTCCTCTATAAATACCAACCCCATCTTCGTCCCTTGAACTCATTTTCCGACCCCAAACTCTTTGTAACCACCCTATATGAGTGTTTTGTAAGTTTTGAGAGAGAAAGGAGGAAAGCGTGTGTTCTTGCCATTTTTTCCCAAGGTAACCCCTGCCCATTTCTATGTTTTCAATGTTGTTCTTGCTATGTTATGAGCTTCAAAGGCACCGTGTTAAGCTCCTACATTCATTTCCTTACAAAACCAAGAAACGTTTTCAAAAGAGTTTAAATCTCCTCTATTCCTTGTGTCGCATGATCGATGTGTTTTTCCTTACGTTGCATGTGTCTATGTTATAGCCTAGAATGAGTTATGATAGCCTATAGAATTTATAAAGACCTTAAAACCCCGTTAGGAGCTTTTGGCCGAAATGTCTACCCACTGACCAGACATACGCTCTTGGGCATAGACGTACGGTTAGGAAGTCAGACATCCGCCTTAGCCCTATTTGTGAAACTTAGGCCATATCAACCCTTTATATTAGGTTAACCTAGTATCCTACTTGTAAGAGTCCTCTTGTTCTGCGCATAACGACGTGTTATATTCCGTTATAGCAGGATTTAGCAATGTCGGAAGATTCAAACGAGTGTACGAGGTAAGTAAACACTCACGAACTCTTTCCTTAAAAAATGTGGGATATGTTAGTTGACTGACTATAGTATGATATGAGCATGTCTACTTTTCATAATAACTTGGTAACTACTTTAATAACTAGTTGATAAGATGCATCGTATGACATTAGCACTGGTACGTGCGGAATAATGGCCATGGGCTTACTATATAAACTTCATTCTATGGTCAAATGTGTGTGTGTGTGTGGGCTTTGGATCCAATGGTTTTGTGACAAAGGTTCAACCATTCTCTAATGGGTGGTCACTATAGGACAGACATTATTAGTGGTGTGGGCCACCCATGGTCAAACTCGGTTGTGCCACTAATGAGATGGACAGTAGCGTACAATGGCTAGGACACCGGCATTGTATTACAGGTCCCTTAGGACAGCGCCAACCCTGCTGAGAATGGCAACATCTCGGGTAGACCATACATGAGAGTTATGACCTATAAAAGTATTAGTTTTTCTTGCATTAAAATACTTAGGCGATTGCCGCTGGGAGTACACTACTCTTTTATTAACCAAACAATACTTTATGGTGTATTAACGGAGACAACACCTTTTTTAAATGTTTACTAAAACTGCATGTTTATTTCTGCTTAAATGGGCTCAATCATACCTAATTGTGAGGTTTACTTACTAAGTCATTAGACTTACGTTGTTATTACCTTTTTAGAAAATCTATTTCTAGAACTCGAGAATGGTATGGCTGCCACTACAGACTTTGCTTAGGATTCTTCATACTGTTATTAGGTTTGGGGCGTTACAGACACCAACTCGCCACCTTGAAGAAAGGTGCTCAACCTATTGCTGATTATTTTCAAAAAGCCCAAGGCTTTGTTTAGCTGCTGGCAGCCATTGGCCACCCCCTTGAGGATTCCGATGTTGTCTCCTACATCCTTGACGGACTCGGTGCTGACTATGATCCTCTAGTCACTTCGATTACAACTCGATCTGACCCGTTTTCCTTGATTGATTTGTATGGTTTTCTTTTATCCTATGAGCTACGTCTTGAGCAATGCGCTGCTGCCATTGATCTCTCAATCTCCACAACCAACAATGCTCAACAGTTCTCATCCTCTTAGCACTGCCCCCTCCGTGGCACCTTCAATGATTCTGGAACTCGTAACTACTACAACAATCACGGTCGTGGTCGTGGTCGTGGTTGAGGCACTCCATCATATTCTTTAGACTATAGGCATTCCTTTAGGCCGACATGTCAACTCTGCCATAAGATTGGACACACTGCTCCAAACTGTTGGCAATGTTTGGACCACTCCTTTGCCCAGAATTCTCCTCAAGCTGCTGCCTTCTTAGCCACTACAAACGATTCTCCTGATTATCAGTGGTATCATAACACTGGCTGTAATCATGTTACCAACGAGTTAGCAAACTTGAATGTACGTGCAGATGCCTACGATGGTCCAGACCAAATCAAATTGGGAAATGGCCAAGGTTTGCTTATACTACACACTAGCACTTCCACTTTACCTTCTTCTAATTATAACTTTCCTCTTTCATCTTTACTTCATGTTCCTCAAATAGAGCAAAATCTTATATCCGTGAATAAATTTACACGTGACAATGGTGTATTTGTTGAATTTCATCCTAACTCTTTCTTTGTTAAGGACCTCCGCTCCCGAAAATTGTTGCTCCAATGCCCGAGTATAAGCGGTTTGTACCCACGGCCTCCCTCTCATCCCTCCTTCAACAAACCTATTACCAATATTGGCAAGAAGGTTCCCATGGATGATTGGCACCGTCGACTAGGCCATCCAGCTCCTCCCATTGTTCATCGTGTTCTTCGTTCAAATAAACTTCCAGTATCTTCATGATCTCGTCAAGCTTCAATTTGTTCTTCATGTCAACAAGGCAAGAGCCATCGTCTTCACTTTCCAGAATCTTTGTCCGTGTCAAGCACCCCTTTACAATTACTCTTTCTTGATGTATGGGGCCATGCTCCTTTATTTTCAATGAATAAAAAGAAGTTTTATTTTGGCATTGTTGATGATTTCACCAAATATATCTGGTTCTTTCCTATAACACACAAATATGAGGTTCCTGCTATATTTCTTCATTTTAAGAATCTAGTTGAAACCTATTTTGGCCATAAAATACAATCTGTCCAAAGTGACAATGGAGGGGAATTTCGCCCTCTCCAATCCTCCATACCATCTTTGGGCATCACCTATAGATCCAGCTGTCCTCACACTCATCACCAAATGGGTTCTATTTCGTGTCGCCATAGACACATTGTTGAAATGGCCTCACCCACCTTGCCACGGCTCAAGCCCCCTAACTCTATGAGATTCTGCATTTGAGACAGCCACTTACCCCATCAACCGCCTACCCTCCAAGTTCACTCACAACTAATCCCCTTTTCAACTCCTCTTCAATCTCACCCCTGATTATAAATTCCTCAAAACCTTTGGTTGCGAATGTTAGCCTTTCCTTAGACCTTACAACACCCATAATCTCGACTATCATTCCAAATCTTGTGTTTTTATTGGCTATAGCAAAGACCACCCAGGTTACAAATGCCTACATCTTACCACTGGAAAAGTTTACATTGCACATCATGTTGTGTTCAATGAGTCATCATTTCCTTTCTCCAAATACAAGCAAGAGCCTCCCACTCCCCTCACCACCCCTCCACAAAATCCAGCTATGTTTAGCTTACCTTCTTAGCCTATTCACACCTCAAAATCTCACAACCCCTTGCTGCATCTCCTCTCTCCCCCTTCCCCTACACCTCCCGGCCAATCCACCACTAATCATAATTTGAGTTTTCCCCCTCAAGTGTCAATCCCACTGTTATGTCCTCCCAACCTATTGTGAAAATATCTACCTAAATTAATAGGCAAATAATTGTACGTTTTACCCGCAAGTGTACAAGGTCAACATAGTAGTATATGGTGCAAGTATGAGATCATTCTCACGAGGTTTGCTAAATTTTGCTTAAAATAAATTCCATAAGTAAAACAAAACAAAGATTGATTTTGAATTGATAATAATAAAAGGTAGGGCTTTGATATCCACCACTAATTATATTTAGATAACATAACAATATGCCAATGATCCAATCATGTCATGAATATTTAATGTTTGTTAACCTAAGGGTATGGGTGTCTACTCCTTAAGCTATTGATTTTCCTAAGCAACGAATTAGGCACGGGTGTCTACTCTAATTATTTTCTTTCTTAAAGGATTTAGCATGGGTGTCTACTAAGTTGTTCTTTAAGAAAGCATAAATTTGTGAAAATCGACAAACACGTGAGGCCTAGGGTATGGGTGTCTACTCCTGGTTCCCCATGTTGATTAACCCAATAACCCAGTGTGGATTTCTTTTGTTATTCTTATTAAACCCAGGACTCGATCATCCAAATTGATTTAATTAACTAGTCCATACCACATGCATATGTTGATCAAACAAACACATATGAGGAATTCATGAAAACATGAATTAATCAAGTTAAATATCACAACATGATCATCACAAAGGCACCAATATTAAAATATTAACTAAACATAATTAAGGTTTCAATCTAGCCTTACTAAGTAAATTAGTTACACATGAGTTTGATGTTAAATATCTTCATAAAATAAAATAGAAAGGAAAAGAATAAACCCGAAACTTGAACTTGAAGAGCTCCAATTCTGCTCCTTGGGAATTGTGTGTCCATTCTAAGGGTTTAAGGGTCTATTTATAAGCCTTATGAATACTCTAGAAACCCTAAAAAGCATAGGGTTTGCCCTAGTTCGCACAAAGCTTCAAAACCCTAAAAGAAATAATTTCCATAACAAGGTTGGCGGCTGGCTTACTCCTTACGCACAAGTGCACTCAATCGCAGCCCTTGTGCGATCGATCGTTTGTGCTGGGCGCTCCATTGCAAGTACGATCGAGGCTGTTGCTTGCGTGCACGAGCACACGCCTTGCACTCGTCATGGTCTTCGCTTGTAATGTGCTCGATCGCAGCTCCCCTGTGATCGATTGCACTACCAGAGCCTCCAATTTTCTCCAAAATAACTCTTTAAGCCCAAAACTTCCGAAATTGCTTCATTTTCTTCCAAAAGCCTATGAAAACAAAGAAAGCACATAAAAAAGCTAAAATGGCAGAAATTAACTAAAGCTAAAGGATTAAAAAATGTAAGTTAAGGGCTAAAATATGAATATTTTGGCACTTACCACAACCCTCATCCAATTCCCCCACGGATTCCATTGAACCAAGGCCTTCCTTACATACACATTGAATGACAACTCGTTCTCAACATGGTATTGTCTAGCCACAGCAACTCACTGATGTAAGAATCAAATAACCTCCTCGGGCCCTTCATGCCTCCTTGCAATCCGAGGATAGTGAACCTACTTGCTACACGACTGCACCCAAAGATCCTAAGTGGCGTTAGGCCATGAATGAAGAGTTTGATGCCCTCCTAAAAAATGGCACATGGTCTTTCATCAACCTATCCTTTTCTTTGAACATTGTTGGCTCCAAGTGGGTATACCAGATCAAGAGAAAGGCAGATGGAAGTATAGACCGTTATAAAGCGAGACTTGTTGCTAAAGGCTTTCATCAATAACCAGGTATCGATTATGCTGAAACATATTGCCCTATTGTGAAGCCTATCACCATACAAATTGTTCTCACCATTGCCACCATGGAAAATTGGAAAGTTCATTAAATTGACGTCAGCAATGCCTTTCTCCATGGGTTCATTAATGAAGATGTATACATGGCTCAGTCCCCGGGTTACACTCATCCAACCTTACCTAATGCTGTGTGCAAGTCACACAAGGCTCTTTAAGGCCTCAAACAAGCCCCAAGGGCCTAGTTCTCTCGTCACAGCAATCGGCTATTGGACCTTAATTTTACAGCATCAAAATCTGACTCGTTTTTGTTCCTTTACAGGAAAAACAAAGTGATTATTTATGTCATAATATATGTTGATGACATAGTCATAACCAGCTCTCATGAAGATGCCATCTCCAAGCTCATCCAAAATTCCTTTGCAATCAAGGACCTAGGACAACTACACTTCTTCTTAGGAGTTGTTGCCAGATGGACAGTTGATGGTCTTCATCTCTCACAGCAATGGTACATACATGACCTATTGTCCAAGACCAATGATGCTAGCAAAGCCAATATCCTCTCCTATGTCCTCATCATCCACATTGAGCAAGTATGAAGGCAATACAATCACTAATCCAACACTCTACCTTAGCACAGTGGGATCTCTGCAATATCTCTCAATCACCTGACCGGATCTCTCCTTTGCAGTTAACAAAGTGTCCCAATTTATGCAAGATCCTTGAGAACCACATTGGGTTGCTATCAAATGCATTCTGTGTTACCTAAAGTTCTCAAGTGATCACACTTTCTTCATTTTTAAGTCACCATCATGTCAACTAGTTGCATTCTTTGATTTGGATTGGGCTGGATGCCCCGATGACCACCGCTCTACGTCTGGTTATTGCACCTTCCTTGGCAGCAATCTACTTTCATGGAGCTCCAAAAAGGTTTATTGTCTCAAAATCCAGTAGTGAATCTAAATACAAAGCTCTAGCAAATGCCTTTACCGAACTAACTTGGATTCAGTCTCTCTTGGGTGAACTTGGGGTTCCTCTATCTAGTGTTCCAATTCTACATTGTGACAACATTGGTGCTACATACCTTACATCCAATCCAATGTTTCATGCTCGAACCAAGCATATTGCCTTTGACTACTACTTTGTATGTGATAAAGTGGCTAACAAGATTCTAGATGTTCGGTTGATATCTAGTAAGGATCAAGTGGCTGACATTCTCATTAAGCCTTTAGTCTCCAAGAAGTTTACACTACTCAAGTCCAATCTCAATTAGACCTTCACCATCGAGATTGTGGGGGTATATTAGACCAATTCAAACTAAAGATATAGTTGAAGATAAAGACAAGGAAGATATAGTTGATGATAAATACAAGGAAGATAAACATCAAGTAGAATACTCACAATAGGACTCTAGTTCTCATCTTGAGTTTAACGTGTATTACTGTTATAGAGTTTAAGTTAGAATTGTTTTGTATCTCAATTGATTGGGGTAAGCAGCATTGCAGAAACGTACATCTCAAAGTGTGGACACGACAAACATGGTTCACTTGACTTTTGTAAATGAAAAAATGCACAAAGTTTAAAAGCCAATATTGGTGATGCATCATCGTTGACCTTTGGTATTATAATTTTTGAAAATTCTTCTAAAAAACTTGAAAAGTTGACGTCGATGATTTTGATTTTAGTTCATTGGAATGTGACCCTAAATTGAGTCATCATATATGAGATTATGAAGTTAATCAACGGGATGAAATTTGACAAGCTTACATTAAAGCTGGTCTATATTGACCTACTCTTTGAAAGTACTTGAGATCTGGATCAATAAGTCATCCTCGTAGCTTTCAATCTTGGTGGTTCAACCTAATTCGTTCATGGCTTGAATATTCACTAGATAAAGATGCAACCTTTTGTTTTTCATGGGTCTTTAGTAAGCCATATGGACATCCAAGAATCATCCCACTAATTGAATTGAAGTAAAACTTTTTAAACATTAAAACTCATAAAATCGAAAAATATTAAATTACATGAAAATACAATTGCTCGTCATTGGTAATGCTTCATCCTCAACCTTTGTTGAGAAATTAGCTACACATAATTATGAAAATAAATCCTACAAATAAAATACTAAACATGAAGGAAAAGGTAAACTAACTCGAATTGTTGGTGCTTGATTGGCCTAGCCGAATGGGAGAGAAGCTCCCAGTTCTTGGCCAAATGGCTCCTCTTTTTCGTCCTTTGTCTAAAACTAAGCACACCTTCTTTTCTAGGCTTAGAAGTCTATTTATAGGATGTAAAACAAACCCTAGAAGCCCTAGGAACCCCAGAAAATTGTACTTTATTGTCCTAGTCAAATTAGGAAGCAATCATAGTACAAATCAGAATAGGATTCGTCCAGATTTAGGTTCTTATATTGCGGGACGATTTTGGCATTCCAAAAGTCAGAATTAGGAAAATCCTATTTCACAATGATTTGTAATATTTTGAGTTAGCTTTCCAATGCCACTAGTTTCACCTTAATCTGATGTTTGAACTGAAAGTTATGGTTAAAATAATAAGGCATGTGCAGAATCTAAAATTTAATCCAATCCGATTTTAACTCAAATTAAAGAAATTTCGATTTAATCATTTCCTTGATTTGATTAAATTTAACCACATCATATAGGTCCTCTATTATGATTGGTTAGGCTTAACCACATATTTTAGGCCTTCTCAAAGTGTACTTTAAGCCCCAAAATTAATGGAATTAATTTCATTTTTCCTTTGGAACCTAAAAACACAAAAATAAAACAATATCAAACAAATAACAATGCTAAGGAATTAAGATATGCAAATTAAGGCGCTCAAGTTTGCAATATTTGGCACTCATCAGCTTGCACAAGATTGTGCCCTTCGATTGTCATAGACAAGTTATATTCTTGTCTTTGATCTTCATATGATAATGCAGTTGTCACAGATATAGGACCAACACAATAGAATGCATAGGAAATGTATAAGGATCTACATTGCCTACGTATTATGTTGGTCCTATTTATGTCATTATTGAGTTATCATATGAACATTGGAGACAAGAATATAACTTGTCTATGAAATTGATGGGCACAATCTTGTGCAAGCATAACTAGAAAAACCTATTTTGGACTCCACTGAAGATGTTGTAGTGGCATATGGTCAGTGGGAGCATATTAATGATGTGGTATTAGAAGTTCATATGGTCAGTGAGAGCATGCTAATGATGTGGTATTGAAACCTGAGTTTTATAAGAAGTTGAAAAACTTCGAGTACGCTTCAGATATGCTGGAATATTTGGAAGCGAAGTTTGGGAAGAAATATCTTGTACCAAAACAGGATTCTGATACCGAAATGACTGACTTAGTTTTAGTTGATAGTGAGATAGTCAAAATGAAAGAGCTTGGTCTACTTGATGCTACATTGGATAGTCAATCTAAGATTGATGAGATCTTGAACTATGTTATACATTGGCAAAGAGGATTGCACTTCGTCTAAATTAAATAGTAACGCAGCGGAAAGCATGGTCGAACCATGCTCGGGTATGGTGATTGGTAGCTCTTCTTGCTCAAAGCCGAAAGGCAAAGAGAAGAGTGAGTCCAAGACAAATGGCAATACTTTTGCCAAGGGTATCAATAAAATCATGAAGAAACCCAAGGGCAGGCCTAAAGAGATTTGACACTAGTGTAAGGAGGATGGTCACTAGTTGAGAAATTGCCCTAAGTAAGTCGCATTCAAACATTCAGGTAAAGGTCTTTCTTTAAATGGGTACATGCTTTAGTAAGAATTACCAAAATTTCTAGTGTGTGGATATGGTACTAATTCATGTCTGCAATTCATTTTGCAGAAGTTCCAGGAAACCAAAAAACCAAGAAAAGCAAACATGGGCCATGAAGTTTGAAGGTGGAATTTAAGATTCCAAGAAGATGTCATAAAATCATAAAGTACAAACAATGTAAAAACATGAAAATAGTTATTTTCTAAGGATAGATTGGATATTGTAAAATATGCTAATTAATTGCAATAAAAGATTGATGTTTTATTCAATGGTTAATGCTTATAGTCTAATGATTTGTATGAATGTTTTTTGTTATAGAATCTTATTACTATGTCTATCCTTATGAGTAATAGATCATATGCATTGCTGTAACTATGTTTTACTTGTTCATCTTTCAAAGATCCAAAAGACTTTTCTCTCTTAGCACATGGAGGAAAAAAAATTGTTTTCTTTGGAAATATTGCGCCTAATCCACTTGAAATTTCGTTCTTATAAGTCCCCTTAAATAGACTTCAAGAAAATGTAATACGAGCTGAAATAGGAAGAAAACCTAGTGCCAATCGAAATAGGATTCGTCTTTATATTTCAAGATAATTTTGGCAAAGTAAACATTCGAATTCAGAAAATAAAATTTATTAGAGATTTGTCATATTTTGAGTTAGCTTTCTAATGCCGCTGAGTTTACCCCAATCCGATACTGGAGCCGAAGGTTATGGTTGAAACACTGAGACGTGTACATAATAAGGAATTGAATCAAATCCGATTTTAACTCCAATTAAAGAACTTCTGATTCATTCATTTCCTTGATTGATTAAACTTAACCACATTATAGAAGTGATTAAGCTTAACCACATCTTATAGGTCTTCTTTGGATATCTCCTATGTACGTACATAAGACAAGCTTACAAATGATTGTATCGATCGTCCTCACACAGTACCTCGTCTGTACGCTCTTCAGACACTATTGCAGATTTGCTTCTCGAGAAGTCCTGGTTGAAACACTGAGATGACGTAAAAGGCACCTCACTTTGGCCATGCTCCCTTTGGAGGATGTTTTTGCTTCATTGATTACAAAGAGATTTCCTAAAGGGATAGACGAGATGTGGTTTTCTATCAATGACGAGCACTTTTACTTCATCTCAGCATATCAACCCATGGAAGGACTTCCCGAGAAGCTCATATATAATAGCATCTGAAGAGCGTATAGGCGAGGTGTTGTGTGAGGACGACCGATATGCTCGTCTTATGTACTTACGAATGAGATACCCAAAGAAGACCAATAAGATGTGGTTAAGCTTAATCACATATATGATGTGGTTAAGTTTAATCAATCAAGTAAATGAACCAATCAGAATTTCATAAATTGGAGTTAAAATCGGATTTGATTCAATTCCTTAATCTGCACATGTCTCAGTGTTTCGATCATAACTTTTGGCTCAATTATCAGATTGGGGTAAAATTAGCAGCATTATAAAGCTAACTCAAAATTAGACAAATCTCTTATATATTTGAACGTTTACTATGCCAAAATTGTCCTCCAATATAAGGACAAAAATCTAGATGACTCATATTCCAATTAGTATTAAGTTTTCTTCCTAATTCAGCTTGTATTAGATTTTCTTGAAGTCTATTTAAGAGGACTTATAAGAAATAAATTTGAAAGAGATTGGACGCAATATTTCCAGAGAAAACAGAGTTTTTTCCTCCATACGCTAAAACACTTCGTCACCAAAATATCTATGTTTGGATTAAATTCCTGAGTAAGATCCTTGACTCCTACTTTCTATGAATACTTCTCAGTTATGATGGAAAGGATAATCCTCAAGATGCTTACAACACTCTCTAGAAGAGTATTCTAAATTGAGAAAAATGAATAAATTTTTGTTTCTAAAAAGCTTAATGATGTTGAGCATGAAAAAGAGTCTTTGACTACTATATTGTGTGAATCATATGTTATAATTGACTCGTTTAAATCTGAAAATATTTTGCGTACTGTTGAGACAGTTATTAACCCTGGTAGCAACTTGATTCAAGGGCCTGCTAAGAAAGAAAGGATCAGTAGTGACAGACCGCGAGGTGGGGGGTGTGGCGGTCGTGCCACCTCTGACGCCTAAGTGAGAATTTGATTATGACAAGAGTAATACATAAATAGATAGTGAATAATAATAATTGAGAATAATAAAAGTAAGAGTAGAGAGTATGTACCTATTCCATAGGTGGCTTCTCCTTTTATAGAGGCTGTAGGTAGGTGAATTCTAGTGAGACTCCCACTAGACTCCCTTGATTTGTGGGAATGTTTGAAACTATAAATTATCCCTTGAGATAGCATCAGTGATTCATATGGATAGGATTTTAGGTACTTAAACTCCTCTTGGTAGATATTCAGTTGGTTATTCTTTGACTTGGGTTGTAACTCCCAGATTAGGTTGTTTGATGAATGATCATATCCTTGATTATAGGGGCACGTGGTTCGGCATGCACCTTGTTGAGATAACTGCACACTTAATCGTGGATTTGATACAATCGAGTGACAGCATTTGGACTTTCAGAGCTTTGGGTTTTAGAACCCAACTGTTTGGGTGAGCCGTAGGCCTTTCCTTCAAAGTGGGCCTTTTGGTTTGGGCTTTGGGATATATTTGGTATCAACAGTACCCTGCCATTCCCATAGGTCACTATAGTCGCCTAATGGGAATAAATAGACTTTTATCTTTCCGAAATTTATGGCCCATCTTATCTCCTCCATCTATTTTGGCGTCCTTTTTCCAACTTCCACAAACGCCACGTTTTGAGGTGTGGCATGCTTTTCTTGGGAGACATGACTACGGCTGTAATGACAAAATACGGCGCACAATTACTAAGGCCTGCGGTTGATGCGTGTCACCCGAGGGTTTGCTTTTATTGGGGCAATTTATGAAGCGATGGTACGTCTTCCTTGACATCATCTTCTTCGAGACGCTTGTTTGAATCCCTTTAGGGGTCGTTCAAATCCTTTGGAGACACGTGGCAATTTTTGTTGCACAAGTGGATATGAACGCTTTATCAAGCGACATTTCTTTTGAAATGTTTCTAAGTCTGCTGTGAGACTTTTGAATGTTTGAGTGACACTTGGCAAAGTTGGTTACCCTATTAATTGTTTGGACGCCTTAAATACTAGGGTTGTTCTCCTTATCACTGTCAAGCATCTTGCTTCCCTCTTTGCTTCAAATTTGATTTTCTTTTTTCTTTCTACCTCTTGTGTTGTGATGGAATTCAATGGATCTGCTCTCCGTTCTCGATTCAAATCTTCTGATTTGGAGGTTTGTAGGGAGGTATAGAAGTTCCCTGAAGGTGTCCAAATCCGACTCCCCACCATTGGTGAAGGTGCTACCAGTCTAGAAAATGGGGATGAAATCTATTTATTGTTCCAGATTTTGGAAGCCAGTTTAAGATTACTGGTTTCCCAGGTGATTGGGGAGATTTTGCACTTGCTGAACTTGGCTCTTTTCCAAGTTTCCCCAAACGACTGGAGAGTTCTAATTGGAATGGCCATCCTCAGGCCGGAGTTACACAAGGACCAGGGATGTTCACAGATCACAGCGAGGGAGTTTCTTTACTCATACATTGCTTTCCATGTCAATGACGAGGCGGATGATATTTGGAAGTTTCCTACCCATAAGGCAGGGGTTGTATTTGAGCTTCCATATAGGATTTATAAAATTAAGAACTAGAAGGACAAATTTTTCTTCATTTCTCGAGGATTTGAGTTTTTTGAGAACGAACCTCATGATTTTCGGTTAAGATCTCAGTGGGGCCAGATTCCAGATGGGTCTTTGGATATGCCTATGCTTTCTAACTCTGTACTAGTTTGTTTGCAGAGAGCCATTAATTGGGCTATGGATGAAGT
>NC_081550.1:8581692-8586590 GCF_901000735.1 Corylus avellana
CCATGGTCTCAGTGGAACGTTCTTCTAGCAAATTAAGGGTCCCTTGGGATCTAATTTGTCTAAGAGTGCGTTCAATTTCAAGGTCGCAAGAAATTAATGGAAAAGATAAAGAACGACGACCTAGCATAAACTAAACAGAAATTAAAAAGAAAACAGGAAAAAAAAAATTAAGCTAAAGCAGAAACAAATAAGCTCACAAACGGCCTTAGAGCACTTTAGGGTTCTGGCTGCAGGATGCCGTAAGTGCGCTCGATCACACGGCAGGGTGCACTCGATCGCAGTTACAGAGAAGGCAGCTTACGGACCTGTTTGCAGTTTCTAAAAAAAAATCAACACAAAACAAAATTAAAAAAAAAAAAAAAAAAAATTAGCAACTTAAAACAGGGAAATAAACTATTAAGCTAAAATTAATCTCTAAAATTTGACAATAAACCGTTAAGCAGTCCCCGGCAACGGCGCCAAAAATTGATGTGGTATTTTGTGACCAAAAATATCAATAATAAAAATAACCACTCGCAATTGAACGAATCCCGTAGGATAGGGCTATAGAGAGGGTGTCGAACCTCAAGGACTGCAGGGGTTAAATTATCAAATTCGAAAGATCAAAATTAACTTAATTAAACGAGAGTGATTTGTTTGTGTGAATTTGAAGTGCATAAAATAAACGGAAAATAAAGGAAGTAAATGTATGAGAGAGAGAGAGTAGGGTATTGACTTCACCACAATCCGCACATCAATGGTTAACCATATTTAATTCTAGCAATTCATTCTATGCATGTTATAATTTCAACAAGAAAACATATAAAAATAATCTCATACAATCAATGGAATAGCATAACCCATCTTCGGTTGGCACGGACCGTCTACCTAAATTACACTAAGCTAGGGTGTAGTACGATCCGTCTTCCCTAGGCATGGCCTATCTAATCCTATTGATTGCATGTCAATTAAGAACCATTGTATAACCATCATTCTTATAATCACAGAAAATAAGAATGATTTGAGTTCAATAATAGTAAAATAATTTCTAAGACAAGATAAAAATTTTACTAATATTAAATTGGAATTTAAAGAACAACTGCATTTAATATGAAGAACAGAAATCAATTGTAGCAATCCTCAAAGTTATACAATCAACATGCATAAATTGAAAGACTAGAAATTAAATACAATCAAACCATTGTGCTTGGAAAGGGCTACATCAATACCCCACAATTGGGTTTAGCTGCTCATGATCTCCTAAGTTCCACAGACTATTTTACTGAATTTTTGCTCTAGAAGCGGTGTGTCTTTTCTCAATGCTTAGAGGCCTATTTATAGAGCTTAGGAGAGTCCTAGAAGCCCTAGTAATCCTAGAAATTTCGGAGATTTAAGTCCAAGTCCAATTAGGACAAAGAAAACCTAAGTCCAAATCGGAATAGGATTCGCCCAGAATTGCGTTCCTGTCTTGCGGGGCTATTTTGGCATTGCGGCGCTCCGAATTGGGAAAATGCTATTTCACAATGATTTGTAGTAATTTGAGTTAGCTTTCTACTGCCGCTTGAATCACCTTAATCGGATATTTGAGCTGAAAGTTATGGCCAAAATACCGAGACATATGCAGAATCCAAATTTGAATCCAATCCGATTTTGACTCCAATTTGAGAAATTCCGAATTAATCCCTTCCTTTATTTGATTAAACTTAACCATGATTGGTTAAGTTTAACCATATCTTCTAGGTCTTCCCAATGTGTGCTTTTAAGCCCAAAATCAATGGAATTAATTGCATCTTTATTTATAACCTGAAAACAATAAAAACAAAACAAAATCAAACAAATAACAACGCTAAGGAATTAACATATGCAAATTAAGGGGCTTGAATGTGCAACATTCGGCGCTTATCAGTAGGAGTATGGAAGGAATTGATATTTGTGGATCCTTCCTTATTGTAGCTTGATGTCACTGCAGTCATGGGATGATATCCATGATCTTCGGCAGACTTAATGTTGTCTTGTTCTGGATGGAAAGTTGCATCTTGATGAGGTGTAATCTTGTCGACAGGTGGAGATGGGTTAACAGCCCCCCTCAAGCGAATGGGAGGGGCACAGACCATAAGCTTGTCACGTAGGAGCAGGAAACGGGCAGAGGTAAGGCCCTTGGTGAAAATATCAGCCGGTTAGTCACAGGTGGAAATAAAATTGAGAGTGATGTCTTTGTTCAAGACCTTCTCACGGATAAAGTGGTAATCTACCTCAATGTGTTTAGTTCGGGCATGGTAGATAGGATTAGATGCAAGGGCCATAGCACCAAGGTTGTCACACCGAATTACAGGCGGATGAATAAGAGGAAGGTGGAGGTCCTTCAGTAACATACGCAGCCAATAAAGTTCCGCAGTAACCATAGCCATAGCCCGATATTCGGCTTCGGTGCTGGATTTTGAGATGACGGACTGTTTCTTAGCACACCAAGAAATCAAGCAAGGACCAAGGAATACTCCAAAACCAGTTGTAGACCGCCTATCATCAAGGTCCCCCGCCCAATCGGAATCACAGTAGGCCTGCAAAGAGAGGGTATCCTTAGAGTAAAAGAGACCATGATCCACAGAGCCCTTAAGATAGCGAAGAACACTTTTGAGGGCTGTCCAATGACTGGAGGTTGGAGAGTGTAGGTGCTGGCATAGCTGATTCACGGAGTAGGCTATTTCAGGGTGAGTTAATGTGCAATATTGAAGTCCTCCCACAAGCTGCCGATATTCAGTGACATTATCAAGTGGATTACCATCCAAGGAGGAGAGTTTGGATCTTGAGACACAAGGTGAACGACATGCTTTTGCTCCCACCATTCTGGCTTTGTGCAGTAAGTCCACAATATACTTGGACTGCCGTAGGTGAATGCTTGAAGCGTCACGCTGCACTTGAATGCCCAAAAAATAATTTAACTCTCCAAGGTCTTTCAAGGCAAAGTCTGTCCGAAGCTTGTCAAGAAGGGAAGAAATAACAGAGCCATGAGTCCCTGTAACTAAAATATCATCAACATAAATTAAAATAAATAAGTGAGTTGTGCCTTGATGATATAAAAATAAGGAGCTATCAACCAGAGACTGGACAAACCCAAACTCAAGGAGGGAATCAGACATTCTGTTAAACCAAGCACGTGGGGCTTGCTTCAAGCTATAGATGGCTTTGTGTAATTTACAAACATGACCGGGGAACTCAGGATGCACGAAACCTTGAGGTTGGGTCATATAAACATCTTCTTGCAGTTTTCCATGAAGGAAGGCATTCGAAATATCCAATTGACGAATGGGCCAATTATAGTGGACAGCAATGGCAAGAACGACCCGGACAGTAGACCGCTTGATGACGGGGCTGAATGTTTCGGTGTAATCAATACCGCTCCTTTGATCAAATCCTTTGGCCACCAAGCGTGCTTTGTAGCGTTCAATGGAACCATCGGGCTTGTGTTTGAGTTTGTAGACCCACTTGGTCCGAACAGGATGACGACCGGGCGGTAGGGGGCATAACGACCATGTATGGTTAGCCAAGAGTGCATCAAATTCTTGGTTCATTGCTTCACGCCAAGATGGTGATTTAAAAGCATCAGAGAAACACGAAGGTTCAGCCACAGTAAGGGAGCTTTGCAGTGCCTGTAGGGGGTGTTTGGTGGAGTAAAAGAGCTTGTAATCACCAAAAGGTTTGGGCTTGAGTGACCCGGTCTTGGAACGTGTAACCATCTGATGAGGTTCCTGCAAGGAAGCAATTTCCTGATTTTGAACATTGGGTAAGGTCACCACCTGCAAGGGAGATACTTGAGCAGTAGGTGCTAAGTCAGAAAATCCAGATTCAGACGTAGGTGTAGGGAGAGATAATGTAGGGGAGAGGGTTGGAGGGTCATGGGGAGTGGACGAGTGGGATGGGAGAGGAGTGGGCTGTGTCGGTGATGGTAGTGTGGTCGTGGAGATGTTGGGAGAAGTAGGGGGCAGTAGGTGTACTAGGGGGTCAGTAGAGGGATGGGTTGGTGATGACACATAAGGGGCAGCTGTAACTTGATTGAGGGCTGGTAGGGGTGACGTGGGAGGAGCAGGTAAAGGGGAAGAAATATTAGGCAATTGAATTACAACAGGACTCACAGTGGGCATAGGTATTTGTGGAGACGTGGGGCTGAGAGAACGGTGTTGAGCAGGAAACAAAGTCTCGTCGAAGACTACATGATGAGAGAGATATACACGTTGAGAGACAGGATCAAAACACTTGTAGCCTCTATGGTTAGAACTAAACCCAATAAAAATACATTGCTTGCTTTTAAATGATAATTTGTTGGGGAGATAAGGTCGTAAAAGCGGATAATAAGCACATCCAAAAACACGAAGTAACGAGTAATCTGGAGAGCGATGAAATAATTTAACAAATGGGGAGTCATTGGACAACAGGGGAGTGGGCAACTAGTTGATAATATATGCAGAATGTAAAAAAGCATCAACCCAAAACGTAGTTGGCAAATGAGACTGAGCAAGAAGGGAGAGACCCATCTCCATTAAATGGCGATGTTTTCTCTAGGCCAAGCCGTTTTGCTGTGCTGTGTGTGGGCAAGAACGGCGATGAACAATTCCATTGAGAGCAAGAAAGTCAGAAAAGGATTTAGAAACAAATTCACCTCCATTATCTATTTGAAATTGTTTTATTCGAGTACAAAGTTGATTCTCAACAAGCGCTTTAAATTTTACAAAGGAAGGAAATACATCAGATTTTTTAGCAAGAGGATAAACCCAAGAGAAGCGATTGAAATCACCAATAAACACGACATAGTAGCGAAAGCCACTGAGGGAGATGGAAGGAGACGTCCAGACATCGGAGTGAACCAACTCCAAAGGTGACAACGATACTCGAGAGGAGGGAGCAAAGGGTAGCTTCTTGGATTT
>NC_081550.1:8586690-8591575 GCF_901000735.1 Corylus avellana
GTTCCAGAGGTGGATTAGTGGTCTTCCTTCCAGTGTTTCAAGATGGTATGTCTCGAATCGTCTATTGTCTTTTACTTTGCATTGGCCTTCCCAGGACGGGCCCAATTTACCGTTGGCCGGACCTTTCATTGTAGGCATTACTTTCCTCAGAAGGAAATGAGTGATGCGGGACCGTTGGGTGATCCACCTGGAGTTTTATGCTTGGGGGAAAGCGTCCCCGGATTACCGGGGACTCTCCGATGCTTAAGTCAGTATGGGTATACGGAATGTATAATGGAGAAAAAATAAGGGACTGAGACTAAGTGGAGTTAATCACCTTTAGCTTGTTTTCCATTCTTGACGCTCCATTCTTGCCGCTTCCTGATCTGTTCTCCTTTGCTTCTTTTGTTTATTCATGTTAGCTTTAGTTTGTTCTCATTTTCCATTCTTGTCGTTCAATTCTTGCCGCTTCCTGATTTGTTCTCCTTTGCTTCTTTTGCTTATTCACGTTAGCTAAAATAGGAGAAAAATAAATAATATGTAGCTCATACCTGAGGGATGTAGGCTAATATCCCCTATTGCAGAATTCATTGGTAATAGTGTCAGAGGTGTTCAACGTTCCAGAGGTGGACCAGCGCTCTTCCTTCCAGTGTTTCAAGATGGTATGTCTCGAATCGTCTGTTGTCTTTTACTTTGCATTGGCCTTCCCAGGACGGACCTAGTTTACCGTTGGCTGGACCTTTCATTGGAGGCATTACTTTCCTCAGAACCAAATGAGTGATGCAGGACCGTTTGGTGATCCACCTGGAGTTTTATGCTTAGGGGAAAGTGTCCCCGGATTACCGGGGACTCTCCGATTCTTAAGTCAGTATGGGTATACGGAATGTATAATGGAGAAAAATAAGGGAATGAGACTAAGTGGAGTTAATCACCTTTAGTTTTTTTTCCATTCTTGACGCTTCCTGATTTGTTCCCCTTTGCTTCTTTTGTTTATTCATGTTAGCTTTAGTTTGTTCTCGTTTTCCATTCTTGACATTCCATTCTTGATGCTTCCTGATTTGTTCTCCTTTGCTTCTTTTTCTTATTCAAGTTAGCTAAAAGAGGAGAAAAATAAATAATATGTAGCTCATATCGGAGGGATGTAGGCTAATATCCCCTATAGCTGAATTCATTGGTAATAGTGTCAGACGTGTTCAGCGTTCCAGAGGTGGATCAGCGGTCTTCCATCTAGTGTTTCAAGATGGTATGTCTCGAATCGTCTTTTGTCTCTTACTTTGCATTGGCCTTCCCAGGACGGACCCAGTTTACCGCTGGCTGGACCTTTCATTGGAGGCATTACTTTCCTCTGAAGCAAATGAGTGATGCGGGACCGTTGGGTGATCCACCTGGAGTTTTATGCTTGGGGGAAAGCGTCCCCAGATTACCGGGGACTCTCTGATGCTTAAGTCAGTATGGGTATACGAAATTGATAATGGAGAAAAATAAGGGAATGAGACTAGGTGGAGTTAATCACCTTTAGTTTGTTTTCCATTCTTGCCGCTTCCTGATTTGTTCTCCTTTGCTTCTTTTGTTTATTCATGTTAGCTTTAGTTTGTTCTCGTTTTCCATTCTTGTCGTTCCATTCTTGCCGCTTGCTGATTGGTTCTCCTTTACTTCTTTTGCTTATTAATGTTAGCTAAAAGAGGAGAAAAATAAATAATATGTAGCTTATATCGGAGGGATGTAGGCTAATATCCCCTATTGCTAAATTCAGTGGTAATAGTGTCAGAGGTGTTCAGTGTTCCAGAGGTGGATCAGCGGTCTTCCTTCCAATGTTTCAAGATGGTACGTCTGAGGGATGTAGGCTAATATCCCCTATTGCTAAATTCATTGGTAATAGTGTGAGAGGTGTTCAGCGTTCGAGAGGTGGATCAGCGGTCTTGCTTCCAATGTTTGAAGATGGTATGTCTCGAATCGGTTATTGTCTGTTCCTTTGCATTGGCCTTCCCAGGACAGACCCAGTTTACCGTTGCCTGGACCTTTCATTGGAGGCATTACTTTCCTCATAACCAAATGAGTGATGCAGGACTGTTGGGTGATCCACCTGGAGTTTTATGCTTGGGGGAAAGCGTCCCCGGATTACCGGGGCCTCTCCGATGCTTAAGTCAGTATGGGTATACGGAATGTATAATGGAGAAAAAAATAAGGGAATGAGACTAAGTGGAATTAATCACCTTTAGTTTGTTTTCCATTCTTTACGCTCCATTCTTGCCGCTTCCTGATTTGTTCTCCTTTGCTTCTTTTGTTTATTCATGTTAGCTTTAGTTTGTTCTCGTTTTCCATTCTTGTCGTTCCATTCTTGCCGCTTGCTGAGTTGTTCTCATTTGCTTCTTTTGCTTATTCATGTTAGCTAAAAGAGGAGAAAAATAAATCATATGTAGCTCATATCGCAGGGATGTAGGCTAATATCCCCTATTGCTAAATTCATTGGTAATAATGTCAGAGGTGTTCAGCGTTCCAGAGGTGGATCAACGGTCTTCCTTCTAGTGTTTCAAGATGGTATGTCTCGAATCGTCTAATGTCTTTTACTTTGCATTGGCTTTCCCAGGACGGACCCAGTTTACCGTTGGCCAGACCTTTCATTGGAGGCATTACTTTCCCAGAACCAAATGAGTGATGCAGGAACGTTGGGTGATCCACCCGGAGTTTTATGCTTGGGGGAAAGCGTCCCCGGATTACCGGGGACTCTCCGATGCTTAAGTCAGTATGGGTATACGGAATGTATAGTGAGGAAAAATAAGGGAATGAGACTAAGCGGAGTTAATCACCTTTAATTTGTTTTCCATTCTTGACGCTCCATTCTTGCCGCTTCCTGATTTGGTCTCCTTTGCTTCTTTTGTTTATTCACGTTAGCTTTAGTTTGTTCTCGTTTTCCATTCCTGACGTTCCATTCTTGCCGCTTCCTGATTTGTTCTCCTTTGCTTGTAATGCTTATTCACTTTAGCTAAAATAGGAGAAAAATAAATAATATGTAGCTCATACCTGAGGGATGTAGGCTAATATCCCCTATTGCAGAATTCATTGGTAATAGTGTCAGAGGTGTTCAACGTTCCAGAGGTGGACCAGCGCTCTTCCTTCCAGTGTTTCAAGATGGTATGTCTCGAATCGTCTGTTGTCTTTTACTTTGCATTGGCCTTCCCAGGACGGACCTAGTTTACCGTTGGCTGGACCTTTCATTGGAGGCATTACTTTCCTCAGAACCAAATGAGTGATGCAGGACCGTTTGGTGATCCACCTGGAGTTTTATGCTTAGGGGAAAGTGTCCCCGGATTACCGGGGACTCTCCGATTCTTAAGTCAGTATGGGTATACGGAATGTATAATGGAGAAAAATAAGGGAATGAGACTAAGTGGAGTTAATCACCTTTAGTTTTTTTTCCATTCTTGACGCTTCCTGATTTGTTCCCCTTTGCTTCTTTTGTTTATTCATGTTAGCTTTAGTTTGTTCTCGTTTTCCATTCTTGACATTCCATTCTTGATGCTTCCTGATTTGTTCTCCTTTGCTTCTTTTTCTTATTCAAGTTAGCTAAAAGAGGAGAAAAATAAATAATATGTAGCTCATATCGGAGGGATGTAGGCTAATATCCCCTATAGCTGAATTCATTGGTAATAGTGTCAGACGTGTTCAGCGTTCCAGAGGTGGATCAGCGGTCTTCCATCTAGTGTTTCAAGATGGTATGTCTCGAATCGTCTTTTGTCTCTTACTTTGCATTGGCCTTCCCAGGACGGACCCAGTTTACCGCTGGCTGGACCTTTCATTGGAGGCATTACTTTCCTCTGAAGCAAATGAGTGATGCGGGACCGTTGGGTGATCCACCTGGAGTTTTATGCTTGGGGGAAAGCGTCCCCGAATTACCGGGGACTCTCCGATGCTTAAGTCAATATGGGTATACGGAATGTATAATGGAGAAAAAAATAAGGGAATGAGACTAAGTGGAGTTAATTACCTTTAGTTTGTTTTCCATTCTTGACGCTCCATTCTTGCCGCTTCCTGATTTGTTCTCCTTTGCTTCTTTTGTTTATTTAGGTTAGCTTGAGTTTGTTCTCGTTTTCCATTCTTGACATTCCATTCATGCCGCTTGCTGATTTGTTCGCCTTTGCTTCTTTTGCTTATTCACATTAGCTAAAATAGGAGAAAAATAAATAATATGTAGCGCATACTTGAGGGATGTAGGCAAATATCCCCTATTGCTGAATTCATTGGTAATAATGTCAGAGGTGTTCAGCGTTCCAGAGTTGGATCAACAGTCTTCCTTCTAGTGTTTCAAGATGGTATGTCTCAAATCGTCTAATGTCTTTTACTTTGCATGGGCCTTCCCAGGACGGACCCAGTTTACCATCAGCTGGACCTTTCATTGGAGGCATTACTTTCCTCCGGAACCAAATGAGTGATGCAGGACCGTTGGGTGATCCGCCTGGAGATTTATGCTTGGGGGAAAGCGTCCCCAGATTACCGGGGACTCTCTGATGCTTAAGTCAGTATGGGTATACGAAATTGATAATGGAGAAAAATAAGGGAATGAGACTAGGTGGAGTTAATCACCTTTAGTTTGTTTTCCATTCTTGCCGCTTCCTGATTTGTTCTCCTTTGCTTCTTTTGTTTATTCATGTTAGCTTTAGTTTGTTCTCGTTTTCCATTCTTGACATTCCATTCACCCCGCTTGCTGATTTGTTCGCCTTTGCTTCTTTTGCTTATTCACGTCAGCTAAAATAGGAGAAAAATAAATAATATGTAGCTCAAACCTAAGGGATGTAGGCTAATATCCCCTATTGCTAAATTCATTGGTAATAGTGTGAGAGGTGTTCAGCATTCGAGAGGTGGATCAGCGGTCTTGCTTCCAATGTTTGAAGATGGTATGTCTCGAATC
>NC_081550.1:8591675-8603954 GCF_901000735.1 Corylus avellana
CTTTGGCCCACACCTGCCAAACAACAAGCATCTGGGAACCTTAGAAGCACAGAACGAGCAAATAATGGAAACGTTGGAGCTCCTACTTTAGAGAAGCTACGAGAACCATACCCCAGAAGCACCCAGCGGGCCTCCCAAACCGCCTCCAACCCATGAAGATAGTTCCACGGGTAGCGCATGAATGGACACTATCCAAGCTACACTGGATAACATAACCCACCGCTTGAATGGCTCCAGTACCACAAATCATGATTTCTTGGTAAATGGTAGATCTGTCATCAAGAAATCATGATTTCGGTACGGGAGCCATTCAAGCAATGGGTTATGTGATCCAGCGTAGCTTGGATAACGTCCATTCATGTGCTACCCGTGGAACTATCTTCATGGGTTGGAGGCGGTTTGGGAGGCCTGCTGGGTGCTTCTGGGGTATTGTTCTCGTAACTTCTCTAAAGTAGGAGCTCCAAGGTTTCCATTATTTGCTCGTTCTATGCTTCTAAGGTTCCCAAATGCTTGCTGTTTGGCAGGTGTGGGCCAAAGACAATGGGTTCAGTGGGAGTCTCCTCGGTTTCGTGGTTGTCAGCATCATGTTGATTGACATTTTCTGGCTGGAGAGGAGGAATGTTGGTCATGACCGCGAGGTGGGGGGTGTGGCAGTCGTGCCACCTCCGATGCATGAGTGAGAATTTGATTATGACAAGAGTAATAAATAAATAGATAGTGAATAATAATAATTGAGAATAATAAAAGTAAGATTAGAGAGTACTTATCTATGCCATAAGTGGCTCCTCCTTTTATAGAGGCTGTAGGTCGGTGAATTCTAGTGAGAATTCCACTCGACTCCCTTGATTCGTGGGAGTGTTTGAAACTGTAGATTATCCCTTGAGATAGCATCAGTGATTTCTGTGGATAGGATTTTTGGTACTTAGACTCCTCTTGGGAGATATTCAGTTGGTTATTCTCTGATTTGGGTTGTAACTCCCAAATTGGGTTGTTTGATGAATGATCATATCCTTGATTATAGGGGCATGTGGTTTGCATACTTAATTGTGGATCTGATACAATCGAGTGACAGCATTTGGACTTTCAGAGCTTTGGGTTTTAAAGCCCAACTGTCTGGGCGAGCCATAGGCCTTTCCTTCAAAGTGGGCCTTTTGGTTCGGGCTTTGGGATATATTTGGTATCAACACTTCCTAAAAGGAACAAATCTCTTGAGAATGAATTAAAAGATTCTAACGAACTCTTACATAGACTCTCTAGTGATAATATGAGTAACTTAGTCTGCAAGGATTTATGTTCCACATATGTTTTATATGTTTTGTGATTGATCAAGGAAAAATAAATTTTGCCAAATAATTGCTAATTCAAAAACCTAACAGAATGGTTAATAGATCTAGAATTATTAAGCGAAAGTGTGGTTTGTCTCCTACTCTAAAAGAACAAATGCACCAACAAGGAAACACAAACGATTATCTCTATCCAAGGAAACTCAAACGACTAGGAATATTTCAAGAAGGAAACAAAAATATTCCGCAACTAATTTGTATCTATTTTCCATGATGTAACCACAAAGGCAAACGTGTATAAATTGACTACAAAATCCACAAAACAGTTCACAATCAAGAATTCAAAAAAATACCTGTTTATATGCTCTCCACATGTATGCGAATATATATGTGTAAATTAGCTAGACGGCTTGTTATCATTCTAAAACAATGAAAAACAGGCTAAAAAGCAAACAAATAAATAAATAAAGCTCCAGATATAATATGTAACACGTCGAGAATCATATATATATAAAGAAAAAAGAAAAAGGAAAGAAAGAAAGAAAAAAAAGAAAAGAAAAAGAAAAGCATCAATTTGCATGCGCATTAATCGATCTGAAGCAAACCCATAAAATAAATGCATGAAAAGAACAAAACCTTGACATGTACATACCTTCACCAGGATCGTGCATGGAGAAGATCAAGTCGCTGGCCATGGAGAGAAACCCGTCCGAGTTATCATCGTTGGCCTTTTTGGCTTTCTCTTCCGCTCAAAAAAGACCACCGCAGAGAAATTAAAAAAGAAAAACAAGAAAGAAAGAAAGAAAAGCAAATACAAGGTATGTCGATCGGCTGTTGAAAAACTATATATATATATATATATATAGGGCTTCGTAGAGAGATAAGTCGGTTAGGAGACCCGATACACGTTAAGGGCTAGCTAGTAAATTTCGCGTGTCTTTCGTTGAAAGGAAAGGAGTGTCGTGGAAGATTGGGATTCCGAGCACGAGTCGAATTTGAAATTATATATATATATGCATTTTTTTTAGTTGAAAATTATATATTTATTGTTCCTGATCATGTTACTTTAATGAAAAAATAGATTAATAATTGATTAATTGTCCATTATAGATTTATATCTAATTAGACGCATCTATATATGTCAAATTAAAGTTTTAATACGGTTAAAGTTGATTTGATTCTAACAGATCTAGATTTTAATAATGCATTTCTACAAATAAGTGGAATTAGGAGATTTATATAATAAAATAAAATCTCCATTAACTCTCGTAGGTCCATTACCTCTCGTATAGGTCCATCTTTCATAATACATAAGCATAGGGTATTCTTAATAAATGATAATATTCTCAATTTTTTCTGCAGGAAAATAGTAATTGGTACATATTAACTAGAACAGATAAATGTTTGTAGCATATTTATGACTTATTAATGTACATAACAAGTACAGTTATGTACTTGACCTTGACAAAGATTTTTGGTATTAATAACTGTATTTTTGGTGCTAATTGTTTGCGGTTTGGATAAATAACTTCCTGAATTTTAAAAAGTGATCAAATATCACTCTTTAAGGTAAAAATAAAAAATAAAAAAATAAAAAAAAAAGGTTCCTACGGTTAAACAATTAAGTTGATTGAATTCGTTAATGTGCTATATTAGCACCCATTATTAAGTGGCATGTCATTTACAATTAAAAAGAGAGTAATGTTACAAGTCACTTTTGTGTCTCTCTTGTATCACTCAAGAATGATGTGATTCTTAAAATCACCATCGAGCTTGTAATTGATCATTATTGGATTTTGATTAATAGCGATTTCAAAAGCCGCATCATTTTTGTTAGAGACACAAAAGTGATACAAGATGAATTTTTAGAATTACTAATATATATATATATATATATATGGGAAAAAGGCCCTTGGTCCATAACATACCAGATTTTTACTAACAAGTTTTTAACGAGAAACATTAAAAATATCTAATGGATGGTTTAGACTTTAGAGAATATAAAACAAAATTGAAAAAAGAGGTTTAGGAAGGTGAATTAAATTGAATCTATTTGGAAAAAGTAAAATGAAAAATGAAAAATATCTCTAAATTCAAAAAACCAAAAACAGAGAAAAAAAAAATCCCAATTGTTGTTTGGGGGTAGGTCGGCGCCGCCGAATCAGACGCGAAGCCACCGTAGACCACTGTTTGGTAATGGCTTGGCCACTCTCAACTGCTGTTTGAGGGTGGTTTGGCCATCCCCAAATACCTAGGGATGGTTTGGCCACCACCCCCAAGTGTTGGGGGGTGATTCATCCGCCCCTAAAAGTTATTTTATTTTTAAAATTCTATTGTTTTTATTTTTTATTTTTTTATTTTTTTCATTTGACATCCAAACATAATCCCCAATGGGAGTAATTAAAGAAAAATGACAAAAATTATTTATTACATGTTCTTCACATATGATTTATTTCTCTTTCCTTTTCAGAAGAGTTCTTACTTTTCTTTGTCTATAAATGCCTTTACACATTCTTTTTAGAGAAAAATGATAGAAGAGCTACTAGAATATTGAAGAAGTTGACATTACTTTTTCTTTCTATAAAAATCGATATTTGCTTGGTCTAAAGAGTGAAGACGCCATATATGAAGCCTTTTGCTTTTTTATTATTATCATTATTATTTAGTGAGCAATTTGGTTCTATATCAGGGTGAACATTTTAAAAAGGAATGATCTAGAATTGTGAAAAGTAGGAGAAGAAAATATACAAAGAAAAAAAATATCATTACTTCTTCCATCAACCTTTAACCTTTTCTCATGATCCCTCTACACACACACACACACACACACATATATATATATATATATATATATATATATATATTTTAAAAAGTCCTATTCTCTTAGGTGTAAAACTTAACACGGTAACACCCCATCTAAGAAATTGAAAAAAAAGAGAGGATATAATATAATGAGAGCCCCTATTTGGTGTAAACCAGCTCTTTTACAGCATTCAATTACCATATGACACATCATCAATTTAAGAAAAATACAAAAAATGAAAATAAGAACAACCAAACCAAATGAAAATGAAAATAAAAAATAAAAAAAATAAAAAAAACCTGTAGCCGGCCAGACCCTAGCCAGATCCACGATGTGGGTCTCGCTAGACTCACAGGTCTGCCCGGCCGTGACCAGCATCAAAACTCGTTTCTAATGCCCTAAAACCCATTCCTAATGCCTCATAACCCGTTCCTATTGCCTCAAAACCCGTTTTTGGATTCAAAACTAAAACGTAGAGGTGGAAGGTTAATCCTTTAGGAATTTTATCACCGTAAAGGCCGGAAAATGTGACCCACGGCTGGGTTTGGCCACCCAACCACGTATTCTCTGAAGCTCTTTCGCTCTTTGAGTTGAAATGAGCTCAAATCTCGATGTTTTCTTCTGGGATTAATTTTGTATTGTATGTCATGATATTTAAGGGTTAAAGATGTTGCACGTTTAGGAATTAGGACCGTAATCGAGTTGGGTATTAAATGTTTAAAGTTAATTTGTTTAATTTTGTTTGAAATACGAGTCAAACTTGAGTGATTACTTTTTTTTATTGTTAATGAGTTGCTTAATTAACTTAATCATTCTTTTGTTTATGTTTTTGTTTCTTTAAATCCATGTTAATCTTAGTTATTTAATTATTGTTAAGATTGTATTATTTGAGTTAATTACATAAATTTATTTTTATTTATAAACTTATAAAAATTAACTTCTCTAATTTTGTATCTGTAATATATATATATCATGAGAAGGACTATTTATTTTATATCATATAACCTTACCTAAAATTCTTAAGAACTTGAGATTAATAACATTCACAACAACACAAATGCCCCATTTTTTACCGACAACAACAAATGCTCAATACAAAATTTTAAATTCAAGGAAGGGGGCCCTAGATCCAACTATTACAAACTTAAGAGCACCAGCATTAGAATAGCCAAATGCTCTTTTTAGCCAAAATTTGGCTAGAACCTATAAATTTAAAAACCATCATAAAGACATTTTATATATCAAATACCAGGTACTAATGCTGAATTTCACTCTATGTAAAACAAAACTAAGAAAGTAAATGACATGGAAGTTGGAACCAGGGAAGTTTATTGAGCTGGTTCGAGAAATTTGACAATAATAAATAAAATAAACAAAGCATGAATTAACACAGAGAAACGCGAGTAAAAAAAAAAAAAAAAAGACAACGAAAAATCAGAATATTATCGTTGTCTTAAATCTAGGAAAACTTAAAATACTTTGAATTCCTAGAAACTTTGTCAGCAACGAAACAGAAAGAAACGAATGAACAAAGAGGAAAAATAGCAACACAAACCCATATCACCATCAACACCAAAACAAGAAAAAAAAATCACCAAATATAAAAAATAAGCCTAAAATCAAATAGAGAGAGAGAGAGAGAGAGAGAGAATGGGTAAAATTAGAAACGCACCACTACACCTCTTGTATAGTATCCAAGTTGTAGAGCTGCGGATTGAGGTACCTCTGTGCTCGCTCGTCATTCGTGCGCTTTTCTTCTCCGTTTCTTTGTCAATTCGCCTCTAATCCTTTGGGATGGAAACGTCAACGTTTTTTGTTTTCCCTTAATGCCCATTAACCTGTTTCCTATGAGGAGAATTTTATACCTTTTGCCTTTTTTTTTTTTCAAAAGGTCGTGACAATTAACCGACCCAATTGATCCTCCGGATGCTACAACATTAGATTTAATAATAATAGGGACCTCGACTCTGAGAAATGACCAACGTTCTTTGTACCAAAGAGAAAAAATATTCTCATAACTTTTGAAACCCAAAGCAGGTGGAGAAATGGTGTTGAGAAGTTGGTACAACTCGGATGCATCATGCTCATCACGTAATAAACGCGCCCCACACTCCTTTACCTCAACATTCAGGCTGCCTGTTGTAATTGAAGCCTCAACGGATATCCAATATTCATCTTCTTCTATGGTCAATCCACCAAGCTGGTATATACACCCAAAATCCGTTTGGTCCAACAGAAGGGACTCCAGGGGCACAAAGGACTAAGGGTTTTTTAACATCAATTCCATTGACTTGATATTGAAATTGACAAATAAAGATGGGAAAATTACTATTACTGCCATCAAATGTTGTAGAATTCGAATTCCCATGCTCATCCACCTGCTTGTTTCTTCTCTTAATTTCTAGGATGAGTACTGTGAGGCTCATGAAATTCATAAACAATAAAAAGAGCATACCCCTTCCAGTAGTGATCTGAGACCAAATCTGAATGCAATTGAATTGTTCCAAACGAATTAGTGCTTTTATCGTTGAAGCACTCTGGGATTCCTGATCCCACCAACGCAGGGCCGCATGCTATAGCTTGTACAAAATCTTCATGCTGTAAAATAAATACGAAAAAGAGAAAGATGCTAAAGCTATATATTACAAAAGAATATTATAACTTAATTTAGTGCATGTGTTAAAAAAGAGATCACTATATAAGAGACTCACACTTTCTTCACTCCATAAAGGACTTTGTGGATGCAGATGTATGATCTTGAAGGGTTTTCCTTCATAATCAATATAAGCTTGTACAACAGAGCAATCAATATTGTTCCTTAATTTTTCATTTGAACTCCTCCACATCTCCATTTGCTTATTATAAAACAACTTCAGCGATGGACAATTTCTTATACTCAATTCTTCTAATTCCAATGGAAGCTTCGGCAATACTTGAAGCCAACTACAATCATCCAACTCAAGTGTATAAAGGCAAGAAAGTTGAGCCACACTATCTGGTATTCTTGTAAATTTGTTCCCACTTAGCTTTAAAGACCAAAGTGAGGATAAGTAACTAAAATCACTTGGAACTGCCCATCTGATAGATTGCGATAACTCAAATCTAGTTCTCTTAAACAGCTTAAACTTGAGAACGAATTTGGTATCAAACGACTTATAATGGGATCTGGTCCGCTGCCTATCGGAAGTTTCCTTGTAGCACTTCCATCTACGTAAAGGTGCCCTAGACATTCCATACCACTCAACAAGTTCTCTGGGATTTTCACAAGTCTTGAGCAATTAGATATATTGAGAGTTACAAGAGACGACAACCTCTTAAATGATAGTGGTAACCTTTTTTATGGCAGTCCCTTCCAAATGAAGATGCCGCAAAGATGTCATATTACCCACACTATCTGGAATTTTGTTGAGTCTTGAACAGCCAGTAAGATAAAGACGTTTAAGAGATTCCAAGCTGATCATCTCGTCTGGAAGTCTCTTAAGACGTTTGCAACCTTGTAGATACAAACATTTAAGCCGTTTAAGAAATCTAATGGACGGGTGGACTTTACACAAACTTGTACAATATTGAAGCTCTAGTTGCTCAAGATTTGGGACTCCGCTCAAGTCTGGTGTCTCGATTAAATTTTTAGAGTGACTCAGGCGAATGCGTTTCAATTTGTCAAAACTCTGTTATAGAAGACCAATAAATAGTTAGATAAAATGAACAAGATTAAAAGGAAGAAGAAAATACATTTGTAGAAGCCAAAATCTTACATTCCTTCCATCCCACAATTGTTTGATGCAGCTATTAGGCATTGTGAGCTCAACAAGCTTGTTTGATTGGAAACTAGCCAGCAAGGATGATCTAAAGGATATCCCCACCATTCCATAACGCATAACTCATTGCTTAGCATGACATTCGAAAGATCTCCATGCCATTCCAGCTTTGTATCCCAGTGTACCTTATCACCATATGTATATAAGTAATCAGAGCTAATCTAAAGCATTTGCAATTGTTTCATCTTTGAGAAGGCTTCAACATTTAGTCGCTTTTGTTTCTGTAAAGGTCATTTTAGGGCAATGCCTTTAACTGCATCAGTTCCCTATTAACCAAGAAAAATTAAATTAGTGTGGTGGAAATATTTTACAAATACTTAAAGTAATCAGCATCAAAAATTTACTTCTCTATGTTTGTATCCAGAATAATCCACTTACAATATCTTTTGTTTCTACGTAGTAGAGTCCTTTTGTGTTATGTTTTTATTATTCAATAAGTTGGTTATATAAGGTGATGCAAGTGTAATGATTTTAATAGATGACTAAAGATTTTTAAATTTGAAATTATGTGTTTGAGTGTGATCCTTTTGTTCGAGATGCAACTTCTCTTTGTGAGGTGCGACTCATCTTTCTTTTAGCCCGAGACTCCACCCAAAAATCCATTGTTGGCCAGTGAGTCCCTTTTAAACATGGGTCTAGCTTTATCTTCTACTGGCCTTCGTTTATTTTCAGTTATTCTCCATTCGTCCCGATTCACTCGCAGAAAATATGTTCTTTTAAATCATGAATTATTTGACAGGTGATTTATTCTATCGCTTTACTGCTCCGTCTCAAATTGTCTTTCTTTCTTTCTTTCTTAAAATAAATAAATGAATTCCCAAATAAATAACCGGAAGAAGGAATGCCACTCTATCATTATCGAACTGACTCCAATCCAAGGTCTCACCTCTGCCGATCGCGGTCGTCATCCCATCTCACACACAGCCCTCTGGTAGTTTCGAAGGGATTATTGTGCGAGTGAAACTTCAAACTGTTGACCTATACTCTACAAGAAATTATACTTGTCACTTAAAATCCCCATCTTAAAATTAATTGGTCGTTTCTCGTCCTCGGCATTTACTTCAATCGGTTGGGGACCACGCCGTATGAAAGAGAGGTCATTAGTTTTACACTACTAGTACTTCAATTGCTAGGTGAATATGTAAAGATATTACTATGGGAAGGAAAATAAAAGTGGAAACTAGTCCGTCTCAATTTTTTAATCACGGAAAATCGATGGAAATATTGATTTTATAGTTTTAAAAGTACAGTGAAAAATTTATCACTTTTGAAAATTAAAGGACTAATTTGATACACACGAAAATACATGGGTATGGTATTTGTTGGATCAAAAATTTGTCATGCGAGGTCTTGGTTAATACTTTCCTTCAAAACTAGAAAATGAGTCCTTAGTAGGCCTCCGTTAAAACATGATTAATTTGTTAAGTGCGAACAAATTTGTATAGGTGGGGCGGAAGAGGTCAATACAGGGTTTAATCATCTCATGAATCTTTGGAAAGGAAGGGGATCAAATTTGGACCAATGATGTATTATGTTTTTTTTTTTACTCCGGGGAAAAGCTTAAATTCAGGAATCTTATATTATTTTACCTGTGTGTAAGTTTGTTTTCCATTCTATTGATATTGGCTCCGTGCGCTTGCTTGTATTCTTTTTAAATGCCCAATTAAAGTTACATCTGCAATTATCCACAATGTTTATGCCGATAGGAAATGGAAAATGGTAGACTTTTTATCATATAAATTATATTATAATACTCTTCCTCAAGTGTAGGAACAAACTCCTTCTCAGCCGGTGAGGCCCAACACACGGAATTTTGAATTGAAATGCTCGTGGAATGAAAAAGACAATGAGCGAACTCAATACCTTGTCTCCGCGAGAGGAGGTTGGACCTAAAGACGTCATATTGATAAGTACCCAAAAATAGTTGTGCACTAGTCATCCCTTTTTTTTTATTTTATTTTTTACAATTTCTGATCTTATTTACTAATTTCAAAAATTGAGACAAAAATGGACGAATTGTTAGGCATAAAACTTCATGTATAAAAACAAAAAAAAAATAATGGAAAAAAAAAAAGCCCTACTGATAGCTGTTTTTGAAATAGCACCATGATGCATAAAGTGTTTTAGAATGGTACATTAAACTACCAAAGTCTGTCAGAAAAGCCACTGTTTTTAATTGTACTCCAATAATACCCTTATTCTCAAATAATAAAATAATAAATCAATAAATTAAAAATTATTTATTTCTAAAAAAGAATCCAAACAAAAAAGAAAAAAAAAAGAAAAAGGAAAGTGCTGGTCTGCAATTTACCCCCCCGGAGGTGGAGGGTAATATTTATGCCCATCGTTTACACCGCACGAGCAATTACTAATTTATTCCAAATACAGTACATAATTTTTTATTTATCCCAAAAAATTTTGTTTTTCTGTTTTTGTATTTATCCAACACATTGGTTCTTTTAATTTATAATGTAGTAAAGTTTTGTTTTCTATTTTAGTTTTTAAGAGCATAAAGGTATTATCGGAATATAATAAAAAAGTTTGCTTAAAGTGATCTTTGGTTGCTTGATGTACCGTTTTAGAACACTTTAAACTTATTGTGACTTTTAAAAAACGGTTGGTAATTGAGGCAGCTTTTTTACGTTATATAAGACAATCAATGTCTAAAAGACAAAACATTTACATCTAGAACATTGATTTCGATTATTTAAAGCGCCAGTAAATTAGGGGCAAAGCGTTTTTGGAACAACAAATACGTTTAGGTGGAACTTTTGCATCTGTCAATATTTCTAACTTAAACTAAAAGATATTTGTGAACTTTGCACTAATATTTTAGCACAATAAAAGAAAGAACTCGATGTATCATACGAAAATCATCGACATCATAGGGTAGATGAAGACAAATAGAGGCATTGCGATGCACTTGGGTTAGTGAATTTGATCTGAGCTTACAAGTACGGAGTGAATGCGAAGACGTTGAGTAGGATGAAGAAGGTTGAGGACAACGGCTATGTGAGGATGAGAATGACGGATCATGGGTAATGTGCGGCACAGTGCACTTAAGTTAGAAATAGGTTCTGCATGTATTTTGAGAGCTATTTTTCTGATAAGACAAACCTATTTTCAAAGACAACTTAGAGTTGTTTCCATATTTCTGTTTTTAGCGTTTTTGTTTTTTTAACTGATTGCCAAATGCACGGTTACATGGTAGAAACAGGTTTTACTGTTTTGGAAACCAAAAAAAAAAAAAAAGCCTGTTTCCAAAACTGCAACCGAATAAGCTCCTAAAATTCCGTAATTTGAAAGAAATTGTTGGGGATCCAAATCCTATTTAAAGGGACAAGAAGTAGGAGGAAATCAAAGGCATTGGAAATCATAGAGAAAATGAGTAATTTTGGAGTAGTAGTCTTTTTTTATTGTCTTGGCTCTTTGTTGCATGAGTCAATCGCTAATTTGCAACGCTTACCTGATTCACATTGAAAACCAGTTCCAAAGAGCACTTCTAGGAGCTCATTGATAGTCAAGAGACAATGATCTTGGCCTCCACGATCCCTGCCCATTCCGAGTTCTCTTCGGTTTTTACAGGAAACTTTCTTCGCACCACACTCTACTTCTACAACTTGACGTGGGAAGGTGGACATCAAACCTTCACTATCCTCAAGTAAGATAATGGTTTTCTAAAAATGTATTGCCCCATCCGAATGCAGAGTGCCGCTGGAGGGTTCACGAGAATGGGATTTACACATTCAATTTTGGGTCTCAAAACTACGATTTAATGCTTAAGTGGCACCTGAACCATACTTGAAGTTGAAGCCGCACTAATGCTGAGTCAAACTACTTCACCAATTAACCATTCTTTTATTCTCAAGCTTATCAACGGGGGTCGTTGAGAAGCTCCCAAATGTCAGCATTCCTTAGGGAATTATTGTGTTGAAGAGTCCTCGAGCCTTTAGTAATGTTTTGTCATTTTACTTTCTAGTGTAATCGTGTTTTGTTTCTTATCCTATTTCTGTTTCTATTTCTATATGTTGTATTCATCTTTTGTTTCTACGTAGTAGAGTTCGTTTTGTGTTATGTTTTTACTATTCAATAAGTTGGTTATATAAGGTGATGCAAGTGTAATTATTTTAATAGATGACTAAAGATTTTTAAATTTGGAATTATGTTTTTGAATGTGATGCTTTTGTTCGAGATGCAACTTCTCTTTGTGAGGTGCGACTCATCTTTCTTTTAGCGGTGAGACTCTACCCAAAAATCCATTATTGGCTAGTGAGTCCCTTTTCAACATGAGTCTAGCTTTATTGTCTGCTGCCTTCATTTATTTTTAGTTATTCTTCGTTCATCCTGATTCACTCGCTGAAAATATGTCCTTTTA
>NC_081550.1:8604054-8620362 GCF_901000735.1 Corylus avellana
ATAATCAATATAAGCTTGTACAACAGAGCAATCAATATTGTTCCTTAATTTTTCATTTGAACTCCTCCACATCTCCATTTGCTTATTATAAAACAACTTCAGCGATGGACAATTTCTTATACTCAATTCTTCTAATTCCAATGGAAGCTTCGGCAATACTTGAAGCCAACTACAATCATCCAACTCAAGTGTATAAAGGCAAGAAAGTTGAGCCACACTATCTGGTATTCTTGTAAATTTGTTCCCACTTAGCTTTAAAGACCAAAGTGAGGATAAGTAACTAAAATCACTTGGAATTGCCCATCTGATAGATTGCGATAACTCAAATCTAGTTCTCTTAAACAGCTTAAACTTGAGAACGAATTTGGTATCAAACAACTTATAATGGGATCTGGTCCGCTGCCTATCGGAAGTTTCCTTTGTTGATAATGGCTCAAATTGTCAATAAGTGTGAAGATAATTGCTGAAAAATATCAATATTCAAGTTGGTGGACTCAAGTCATATTTATCTATAAGAGGATAATGTTAGTTTTAAAAGGAGTCCAAGAACAACTGGAATTTGATTTTTTGGAGAAAACGTGTGTGGATAAACATGTAGGTTGCAATGCTTATCTTCATCATGAAAAGACTTTGTATTCATGATGGTTTCGTTTTTCCAGTAGCAATTAGATTAGAATTGTTTCTCCTATTTTTTCGTGATTAAGCCATTATAAAAGGACATGCAGTCCTTGGTTAAGTGGGGATCTGAAAATTCAAATTGGTGAGAGCACTTTGTGGCATTTACAAAGTGTAGAGAGTTTTTCTTTACTGGGTATTTGAGAAGGACAGTTGAGTGGGGTGTACAAGGGGTTAAGGGCTTGGGTTTGGGATATTAAACTTGAGCGGTTCAGGCTTGTACCATTGTACTCAATATTTCTCAATAGTAAAGAAGGAGACCGGATCACGCCCCGTGGACGTAGGCATATTGCCGAACCACGTAAACTATTTGTGTACATGTGTGATTGGTGTGTGTTCTCGTGTGTTTTCTTTCAAACTTGTCTTTCGCATAAAGGGCTGGTGGGAAATTGGTAACCAATTAATTATCAATTTTCCCAACAATTGGTATCAGAGCTTGGTTGCGGATTTCTACTCGTTAAGAAGAAATGCAGTCCTTGAAGTTTGGGATTGAAAGGTTCGACGGGAGAATGAATTTTGGCTTGTGGCAAATACAAGTCAAGGACATCCTAATCCAATCTGGGCTACACAAAACGTTGAAAGGTATACCCACGTCTAGTTCCAGTGATGGTGCCGGAAAATCAGGTACTAGCGACGTGGATTGGGAAGATTTGGATCTGAGGGCTGCGAGTTCTATTCGGTTGTGTCTGGCTAAGAACGTCCTTGCTAACATGCAAGGGACGTCAACGGCAAAGGAGCTTTGGGAGAAGCTTGAGGAGATGTATCAGACGAAGGGAATCTCTAACCGGGTGTACCTGAAGGAGCAGTTTCATACACTGCGAATGGCTGAGGGTGCGACTATTTCAGACCATTTGAGTGTTCTCAATGGAATCGTCTCTGAACTCGAAGCTCTAGGAGTTAAAATGGACGATGAAGATAAGGCCTTGAGGCTTATCTTGTCTCTTCCGTCTTCCTATGAACATATGAAGCCAATTTTGATTCATGGGAAGGAGAAGATTTTCTTCTTAGAAGTTACCAGCAAACTTTTGTCAGAGGAAAGAAGGCTGAGTGGTGGACAAAATTCTACACCTGAGAACTCGGCGTTGGTAGTTGCAAACTGGAAGAAAAAGAACCCTATGAAGGGAAATCTTGTATGCTGGGGTTGCGGGAAATCTGGACACCTTAAAAGAAATTGTCCAAAAAGAGGAGCGGATTCGGCAGATTGCTCCAAAAACGCTAATATTGTTTCTCTTGTTACAGAGAGAGATGATGATGTTCTTTGATAAGGGCATGTACATCCTCTGGCATGACCGCTAAAAATGTCAGGATAATGGATGTGTTTTATTAGCGGGTCCACATTTGCATACGAGACATTGGTTTGGTTTTTTGATGTTGGGTATGTGGTGGAAAAGGGTGTCGATGGCTGATGAACTTCCGGGGGAACCAAACATGGAAGTTGCACCATATCTTTCAGCAGGATTTTTTCGACATGTGCCGAAAATGAAAATTCTTGGAATGGTTTAATTCTAAGTGCATGTGCTCTTTATGGTGAAGCATGATAATTCTTGTGGAATTATTACTGTTGGTGTAGACAGTGTTTTGTACGACATCCCAGGGCGTGGGGATGGGCATCGGTCAAGATGCGGACCTGAGGTCTCAGGTGGAGGTTGCCAAATTTTCGCCAAGGTGGAGATTGTTGATAATGGCTCAAATTGTCAATAAGTGTGAAGATAATTGCTGAAAAATATCAATATTCAAGTTGGTGGACTCAAGTCATATTTATCTATAAGAGGATAATGTTAGTTTTAAAAGGAGTCCAAGAACAACTGGAATTTGATTTTTTGGAGAAAACGTGTGTGGATAAACATGTGGGTTGCAATGCTTATCTTCATCATGAAAATACTTTGTATTCATGATGGTTTCGTTTTTCCAGTAGCAATTAGATTAGAATTGTTTCTCCTCTTTTTTCGTGATTAAGCCACTATAAAAGGACATGCAGTCCTTGGTTAAGTGGGGATCCGGAAAATCCAAATTGGTGAGAACACTTTGTGACTTTTCTTTACTGGGTATTTGAGAGGGACAGTTGAGTGGGGTGTACAAGGGGTTAAGGGCTTGGGTTTGGGATATTAAACTTGAGCGGTTCAGGCTTGTACCATTGTACTCAATATTTCTCAATAGTAAAGAAGGAGACCGGATCACGCCCCGTGGACGTAGGCATATTGCCGAACCACGTAAACTCTTTGTGTATGTGTGTGATTGATGTGTGTTCTCGTGCGTTTTCTTTTCAAACTTGTCTTTCGCATAAAGGGCTGGTGGGAAATTGGTAACCAATTAATTATCAATTTTCCCAACATCCTTGTAGCACTTCCATCTACGTAAAGGTGCCCTAGACATTCCATACCACTCAACAAGTTCTTTGGGATTTTCACAAGTCTTGAGCAATTAGATATATTGAGAGTTACAAGAGACGACAACCTCTTAAATGATAGTGGTAACCTTTTTTATGGCAGTCCCTTCCAAATGAAGATGCCGCAAAGATGTCATATTACCCACACTATCTGGAATTTTGTTGAGTCTTGAACAGCCAGTAAGATAAAGACGTTTAAGAGATTCCAAGCTGATCATCTCGTCTGGAAGTCTCTTAAGACGTTTGCAACCTTGTAGATACAAACATTTAAGCCGTTTAAGAAATCTAATGGACGGGTGGACTTTACACAAACTTGTACAATATTGAAGCTCTAGTTGCTCAAGATTTGGGACTCCGCTTAAGTCTGGTGTCTCGATTAAATTTTTAGAGTGACTCAGGCGAATGCGTTTCAATTTGTCAAAACTCTGTTATAGAAAACCAATAAATAGTTAGATAAAATGAACAAGATTAAAAGGAAGAAGAAAATACATTTGTAGAAGCCAAAATCTTACATTCCTTCCATCCCACAATTGTTTGATGCAGCTATTAGGCATTGTGAGCTCAACAAGCTTGTTTGATTGGAAACTAGCCAGCAAGGATGATCTAAAGGATATCCCCACCATTCCATAACGCATAACTCATTGCTTAGCATGACATTCGAAAGATCTCCATGCCATTCCAGCTTTGTATCCCAGTGTACCTTATCACCATATGTATATAAGTAATCAGAGCTAATCTAAAGCATTTGCAATTGTTTCATCTTTGAGAAGGCTTCAACATTTAGTCGCTTTTGTTTCTGTAAAGGTCATTTTAGGGCAATGCCTTTAACTGCATCAGTTCCCTATTAACCAAGAAAAATTAAATTAGTGTGGTGGAAATATTTTACAAATACTTAAAGTAATCAGCATCAAAAATTTACTTCTCTATGTTTGTATCCAGAATAATCCACTTACAATATCATTTTTCAATGCATGAAGGACATCCTCATAATGCCACAATCTACTACGTTCACTAAGCTTCTTAGTAAACTTGCAAGAAACTATTTCTTGACCCATTTTTTGTAACAAATCATGCATCCTGAAAATATTCCCTGTGATGGTGATAAAAGATTTGTCCACAAGAACTTCGATATTGATGTTCGGATGGTAACCAAAACTTTATAGTTTGTGTATGGTCTCATGTATGTATGCTCCATTGAAAAAACATGCAATATCTAAAAACAATTGTTTATGCAATTCCTCCAATCCATTAAAACTTATTTCAAGTATATCCAAAATTTCTGCGTTAGGATTTTCTTTTAGTAAATCTTTGGCACTTTTTCATGCATCCATTCTTCTACCAAATAAGAAGGAACCAAAAACTTCAAGAGCTAAAGGAAGGCCTTGAGCATAATTCACAATATCCATAGACAATTGCACATAATTTTCTTCAGGATGGGGTTTCTTGAAGGCTTTCCAACTAAAGAGTTGTAAAGCATTAGCATTATTCAACATCTTAACCTCATATGAATTATTCACAACTCTATTTAGCAAATGACAATCTCTGCTTGTTATAATGATTCTACTCCCTGGACCAAACCAATCATGGCTCCCTACTAATGCTTCTAGTTGTTTTACTCCATCCACATCGTCAAGAACAATAAAAACATTTTTATTTTGTAGTCTGCTCGTTATCACTCTGCTTGCCCCGTAATCATTCCATATATTTATTTCTCTTTCCATGAGAATATCATAAATAAGTTGTTTTGTAAATAAAGTAAACCATAAGTTCTGGTTTCTTCTCTGATATTAGCATTATAACAACTAGCTTCAAATTGATGAGAAACTCTTTCATAAATGGCTTTTGACAGAGTTGTCTTCCCAATTCCACCCATTCCATAAATCCCTAAAAGGCGAACATCATCCAATCTCATACTAAGTAAGGTCATCATTTCCTCCACACGAGATTCTATTCCAACAAAACCCTTGGAAAAATTTGAGAAGTTACGAGTCAATCCATTAAGTATCCTTCTACTAATTTCATTGACAACTATTGATTCGTGCATGTAAAAAAGATAGGCCAGTATAGCCATGGAGAGTCAACACGCTTAATAATATTGTACAATGTTGAGCTTCATTCAGCAAAGAAATGAAAAAAAAAATCTTAATTTATGATGTAGCACCACAATTAAGGTTTGATTAGCTTGGTTCCTCGTATGGTCTAATAAAAAGCCTTGTGCTTTTCACTAGACTATAAAAAGTTCAATGGTTAAGTGTGCCTAATTTTATCTTTGATTATTGGTATGCTTTTTGTATTCCCTTTTCCACAGTTTTTTTTTTTTTTTTTTGAAAATTAGATAAAGATATCACAAATAGATCAATTAAATATATGGAATAATTGATATAATTATATCACATGATGAATTGATCATTAAATCATATGATTTTATAATAACAAATAATACATATAATCATATATAATATGACATATAATCATATATATCATATGTTTTATTTGAACCTTTTTATTTGTTGTGTTGAAATTTTTTTATATATTTTTTTTTTATATGTCGTGACAGTTGTGTTGAACTTTTTTTTGTGTTGTGTTGATTTTTTTTTTTTAATTTTTTTTTTTTTAAGTTAACTGATTTTATATTTAAGGAATTTTTTTTAAGTACAAGTAAATATAAATTTGGGGTCAAATATTTTTGATTTTTCAATATGGGCTCTTTTTATAGCAATTGGGCATAAGAAAACACTAAAAATACAAAAAAAATAAATGAGGGTAAACAATGCTACAGTAATAGAAAAGCCCAAAAAAAATCCAATTTTAAAAATGCGATTAGCGGGCGGTTATCTATTTCACTAACGGTAACCGCTAACCGGCGGTTAGTAGCTAACCGCTAACCACTTGCGGTTAGTGAAATTTACTAACCGCTAAGGTGTAACGCCCAAGGTAGTTATTAAGTTTATTATTAATAATCTCATAATAATCTAAATTAATTAATGAGATAAATTGCACACAAATTTTAACATAATAAGGAATATTAGGTTTGGATATTCAGATTCTGGTGAGAGTAGTGTGTGATAAAAGAATTGGGATATGCTACTTCAATTCATACTTAGATGCCACCCATATTCACTAATTTCAACTAAATCAAAATGGAATATTCCATTCAAAGATTCCTCTGAGAAAACCTCTCCAATTTTTTTGATTTACAACTTTTGTTTCTTCTCTCAATGGGACACGCCACATCGACAGCACGTGCAACGCTAAAACATAATGTCGGCTCCCGCCTTCTTTATTTCCATTTTCACTTCTCGTCTCTGAAACTTTGATCTGCGCGCGCTTCACCTCCTTCAATCTTAGGTGCTTTTCAACTCTTCCCTCTTGAATTCACGCATTCCCTCTATTTTTCTGTTTGGTTACTGGGAAATTCCTGGCTATATGTTTGTTAAAATTTGAAAGAAATACGAGAAAATTTGAGCGAAAAATGGCTAGACTGTGGAAAAGTTTGTAGTGACATTGAAAATTCAATTTTGTTTTTTGTTTTTCTTGACGATCGAGAATTATTTATTGGGTTGGATTAAATTTATATTTTTGCTGCTGAAGAAGGTTTTAAAGGGAGGATCCAAGCTACAAACCGGAGCAACAATAATAGAAAACAGAAGGCCAACAAAAATGCCGCTTCCTCAGAGCCTTCACAGGATTTTCACAAAAGTTAGAAAAATAATTTTATGTAATAAACATTACAGGCTGAGAGTGCAAGATAGTAAAATCCATGCAACCCCTGCACTGATACCTTAGAAAAACCAGCTACCATCTACAAGTCAAAAGAGAGAGAAAGGGGGATCAGAGTAATTAACGACAACATTTGGAGGCCCCTCAAACTCAAAACACAAGAGGTGTCAGGTATGCAGCTAATTACAATTTACAACAACCATTTTCTTCTTGCTGGGATGATTGAGTTGATAGTTGTTAGTCAGCAAAATCTGCCTTTTATTCATTCAGGAAAGGTTTCCAAAGCAGCAGTTGTGTTGCTGATGGGTCTTCTGGGAATGGTTTATCAGGCAAAGAACCTCCTCCCTCCAGAAACTAGTGGGGGCAGCGGAGCATTCTCCTGTCACCTCATCAAGAATCAGACTTAAAGATGGAAGGTACCTGGCTTACAGAGAGAGAGGCGTCCCCAAGGAAAAAGCTAAATACAATATCATTCTTGTGCACGGCCTTGGGAGCTCCAAAGAGATGAATTTTCTGGCACCCCAAGTACATCAATTTCTCTCATAACCCTTCTTCATGAGAATTTGACCCTTTAAAACATTTTCAGTTGGGTTGCATCTAGGTTATTCTAGGTAGAAAATTATATACAACCATGAAAAACAAGGTTCGAACTCAGGACCTTCGCTCTAATGCCATATATAAACCAAGTTAACTGTTATTGCCTCGATTGATAGTGGAAACTCTCTGTAAGTATTAATAATAGATTTCTGTAACACTTCGAATTCGATGATAGTTACTAGTTAAAAGATAAATGTAAATACAAATTACAACTTCATCTTTATCAGTTTGGTTATCTCTTATACCCAGTTACTATTCTTCACACGAATGAATCTAAAGGAAAAGCACTGTAAAAGGGCCTGAATGCAATTTCAATCACACACTCGTGTGCATATCAAGAGGTGTCATACAATCTATGCTTTTAGAGATCCTTTATTTATTTTGGTTTGTTTAACCATCACTATAATTCATTCATATATGCATGGTTTACAAGAATCCTGATATACTCTTACGTGTCGAGGAATCAATACAGTGTCAGTTCATTCTATCAAAAGATATAATCTTGTAAAATCTCAAATGAGGTGAATTTCACATCGCTTTAGTTTCCAGGAACTAATAGATGAGTTGGGCATATATTTTATTCTATTTGATTGAGCTGGATACGGAGAAAGTGATCCAGACCAAAAGCGCACAGTAAAGAGTGAAGCACATGATATTCAAGAACTTGCTGATCAATTACAGTTAGGATCCAAGTTTTATGTGATTGGAGTCTCAATGGGATCATACGCCACATGGAGTTGTCTCAAATACATACCAGACTGGCAAAACACTCTATTCAATTCTAGTTTCATGTGTGTGTGTGTGTGTGTGTTTTTTTTTTTTTTTTTTTTTTCTGTGTCGTGTCAAGACCCAATTTTTACATTTTACCTCAAAACCATTTTCCAGGCTAGCAGGTGTGGCTTTTGTAGTCCCTGTTGTGAATTACCGGTGGCCTTCTCTCCCTGATAGTTTGATTAGGGAGGACCATAGGAGGAAACTTGTGCAGTGGTCTATCAGGTTTGCAAATTATGCTTCTGGATTGCTATTCTGGTGGGTGACTCAAAAATGGCTCCCTTCAACTTCTACCCTAGAAAGAAACCCAATATTCTTTAATGACAGAGATATAGATATTTTGAAGACTATATCAGGGTTTGCAATGCAATGCTCACCCAGGTAATTAAAATGTTCCATCTCCAAAAAAACATGAAGGAAAAAGGTTTTTCTTGCTATTCAAAATTTCTGCTAAACAATGTTTAAGCATTTAACATATATATCAGAGAGTTCAAAATCCATACCAAGAAGTATTGTGTTTCATGGAGATTGTGATATAGGCTCTGTTTCAACCTACAGGATAAGTTACGAGAACGAGGTGTTTTTGATACTCCCCGTCGTGACTTTATGCTGGCTTTTGGAAAATGGGAATTTGATCCAATGGATCTAAGCAATCCATACCCTCAAAATGAAAGCTCTGTGCACATATGGCAAGGTTATGAAGATAAGGTTGTGCCTTTTCAGCTTCAAAGATTTGTTTCAGGAAAACTACCCTGCATTCGATACCATGAAATTCCAGATGGTGGACAGCCTGTGAATTACCGGTGGCGCTTTTGCTTGGAGAGGAGCAAGTTTTATGTAGACCGAGTACAGCCAAAGTTTTACCTTAAAGTTGTCACAGCTTCTTCTGATCGTCCAAATTGTTGATTGTGTAGGTGATTGAATTTGTTTTTTTCAGAAATTGACAAATATGTTCATTACATTTGTTACTGGAAATTTGAAAGGTATAGTCCCTGGTTCTGTACATGTTATCCATTTCTTTGATTTGTCAATATCCAGTTCTTAGATTTGTCACAGTAGCACATATATATATTGACATTAAAGAGACTCATGATCTGGTCAAATCTTCATGCCAATTGATGAAGGAGATTTTAGTTATAATGTAAACTAAGTGAAAGTGTCTGACCATATTCTTGGGATTGATTTAACATCCAGAATGCTTTGATTGGTAGGTACCTGCTAATGTAAACCAAGAGATCCGTATCATAATGTAAACCAAAAGATCCGTTGAGGCTTCAATTACAACAGGGCCAGGCAGCCTGAATGTTGAGGTAAAGGAGTGTGGGGCGCGTGTTGTACGTGATGAGAATGATGCTTCCGAGTTGTACCAAGTTCTCAACACCATTTCTCCACGTGCTTTGGGTTTCGAAACTTATGAGAATCGTTTTTCTCTTTTGTACAAAACAGTTTGGCAACATCTCATCGTCTATTATTATTAAGTCTAATGTTGTAGCATCTGGATCAATTGAGTCGGTTAATTGTCAAAAAACAAAAAAGAGAAAAACGTTGACGTTTCCATCCCAGAGGATTAGACTCCAACCGACAAAGAAAAGGAGAAGAATAGCACACGAATGACGAGCGAACACACAGGCACCTCACTCCGCAGCTCTACAACTTCGACACTGTACAAGAGTTTTAGTGGTGCGTTTCTAATTTTACCATTCTCTCTTTCGTCTATTTGACTTTAGGCTTAATTTTGATATTTGGTGATTTTGTTCTTGTTTTGGTGTTGATGGTGATGGGTTTGTGTTGCTATTTTTCCTCTTTCTTCACTTGTTTTGGTGTTGATGGTGATGGGTTTGTGTTGCTATTTTTCCTCTTTCTTCATTTGTTTCTTTCTGTTTGGTTGCTCACAACGTTTATAGGAATTCAAAGTATTTTAAGTTTTCGTAGATTTAAGACAATGATAATATTCTGATTTTTCAAAGTCTTTTTTTTTTTTTCTCTCTCGTGTTTCTCTCTGTTAATTCTTGCTTTGTTTATTTTATTTATTATTGTCAAATTTCTCGAATCAGCTCAATAAACTTCCTTGGTTCCATGTTATGTACTTTCTTAGTTTTCTTTTACATAGAGTGAAATTCAGCATTAGTACGTGGTGTTTGATAAAATGTCTCTATGGTGGTTTTTTGGTGTTCTTATTGTGAATAAAGCAGATATGAGGGGGGTTTGGCGGTGTTCTGGCACTCTTTTGTGAGCCTTTCGATGCCATTCCTCTGTAGCTTAAGCCGCTTCCTCAAAGCTTGTTGCCAAAAACCCGTCATTTTGTGAGTCTTAGATGCCATTCCTCAGTTGCTTGGGCTGCTTTCTGAAAGCTTGTTGCAAAAATCCCCCATCAATAGCCATGGTTCTTTAAGATTTTTTTGTTGCTTAGTGTGACCAATAGTGCATTGACAAAATGATTGTCAAAACTCATTTGGTGTGTGTGCCTAACTTACGGATCAAACAAAGAAGCAACTCTTGTCATCATAGTCCCTTGTGCCATATGATTCAAGATAGATAAAATTAGTGATTTATACTGAAAGAGTATGACATGGTGGCAGTAGATTTATAAAGGTAATTGAAGGATGTTGGTTTTCTATGGTATGCCTTGTTGGCCAGATCATTTATATGGGCCGACTTCTTGTTTACTGATATGGTAGTGTAATTAGGTTAAATTTTTGGAAAACCAGAAAATAGGATATGTGAATAACTTAATGTGGGTACATGGTGAAGTAGGTTGTTGTCATACTTTATGTATTTTTACTTTTTGTTAACAAATGGATTTAATTTTGTCTTTTCTTTTGTTGGCTAGGCTTGGGACTAAGTGATATTTTGAAACCTGATTTGATAATGCCATTCATCCGCACAGTGCCATTTGAACACCATTTAGCATTATACTTACCTGAGGTATACAATGGTATGGAGTTCCTATTTCCATTAGTACTTTACCTTCATACTCCAATTTACGAGTTCTATTGCTTATAACATGCAAGGTCAATTTACTCCGGAGGTTATATTGGAATTGCTGCACAGTTCAACTTTTTGTCAACGAGTAGATTCTCCACTTATTAAATAATTTGAAGTCCCACTTCTTGGGACTCTATCATGCATGTCTTACTGGTAACTTTTATATTCTTAATATATAAGTCAAATTCTTCATCTTCATTATGTTTGCTTGTTTCTGCTGTTTTCCATATCAAATCATAGGGAGCTCAGCAAAGTTTTGAATTATTTTCAGGGTAGAAAAAAGCTTGTAGGTTTGAGTTATTTATTTGTGTTTAGCAAGGTGATGTTGAGAACGGTCCTTGACACTATAGGATACTTGCATGTTTGTCAAAAAAAGCTTTTGTTGGATTCAAACGTGCGAGTGGCTGATGCTGATTTTATTTTTTGTCTGCACAATTCATTACTTAAAAAAAAAAAAAAAAAAAAACAATAATAATAATAATAAGAGAGAAGAAAAAAGGTCTTATATTACCTTATTTAGGAGTGTATTATGTAATTTTTGTTTAGTTTATCCACTCATTAACTCATGGTTATTTTGTCTTTCCTCTTTTCTTACGGTCAAATTTACTGGTTTGTCTTTTCTTGAGGCACTTGAAGATTCTGTTTTTGTTTCTGGATCATCAAAGTCTGAGTCAAAGGAAGATGACAAGGATTTAAGATCTCAATCTTGTAATCGGAATGACTCTATGGAGGACTCCCATTAGCAGATACACTTTCACGTATCTTTGTTCATTTCTTTTCTCGTTGATTCTGAAGAGTTGTTGGCTATCCTTTCAATACTCTCAAGCCTTTAGAAGGCCATTGAACAAATGGGAGAACTCAGCGTTGTTCCTTGCTTGCTTAGCATCATTAGAGAGAGCATTTGTAGACGTAACAAGGAGAATTGCATTGCAACCCTCCAAACCATCTGTTTTAATGTGGCCTCTCGGGCCCTTAATTTGTGTAGTCATTCTCAATTACCGTTTTGTATCTTCTCATTTTGTCTAGATTCAGTTTCAGCTTCATGAGTTAATTGCTATGATTCTGGAAATAAGTAAAAGGAAGCTTTATTCATAAAATTGTCTCTTGTTTTGTTTTATTTTGCTTTTACTTGTGATTTGGTGTTGTTAGGAGGAAGTCTGCATTTTTGTGGTTTTAGCTAAGAAAATTTGGATGAGATGTAATGTAGTAGTGCATGGAGGGGTATTTTCTCATCCAAATAGTTTGATACAGGAGGCAGAAGCATTACTCTTACAATTTCAAGGGAATCCGTGTGTGCAGGGAAGTAATGTGAATGGTGGGGTGGAGGCTCCTGTGTCATGGAAACCACCGGTTTTTGGAAGATTTAAAGTGAACTGGGATGTGGCTCTTGATACTAAAAACAATTGTATGGGTTTGGGTGTTATTGTGAGGGATCATAAAGGATTAATACATGCTGCACTGAGCAAAACTTTAAACTGTTTACATCCCTCAGCAATAGCGGAAGCAGTTGGAGCATTACGAGCTGCTGAATTTTGTTGTGATTTGGGCTTGCATAACGTGGTGCTAGAAGGTGATTCTTTGATTGTGGTCCAAGATATTCTTGCCTTGGCTTCGAATTGGTGCGCTCATGGACAAATTGTGGCAGATATTAGGGTGGTTCTAAACTCTAGAAGGAGTTGGATGGTCATGCATACTAAAAGGAATGTGAATCAAGCAGCACATGGACTAGCCAAGCATGCAGTTAGGAATCAAATGGATCGTATTTGGATAGAGGAAATTCCCAGCTGTATTTCAAATATTGTTGTTTTAGAGCATTCTGCTCTTTCTATTTAGAGTGTTTAGCTCTAGATGTTTATTGGTATTATAATGAGATGAGATTTATTCAAAAAAAAAAAATGGTCCAATACATACAAGCTTGGATATTATTGGCAGCAACAAAAATGTTGGTTCCTTTAGCCCCATCCCTCAAACAAAGTTTTCCTCCGGATGAATTTCCTTTAACCTAGTCTATAAAAGTGATATGTGTCCCTTCTTTTAATAACATGTGAGATGCACATGAATTTTTAATAAAATTTATTCCAACTTTGTCCATGCTATTAAAAAAACATGTGCATCTCACATGTTCAAGGAACACATGTCACTTTTATAAACTAGATTGAAGGAAATTCCTCAAACCCAGTTTGAAGGAAAACTTTGTCCCCATCCCTCTTTCTCACATATGTGAATATCATCCCTCTTTCTCACATGTGGAGAAGGATAATCATAACGGAATGAAGATGATCAAGATCAAGCCCACTGAAATAGAATTGGATGAAGATTTTGCAAAAGTTAATGGATTGGATCCAGTTAATTCAGGATCTAGGAAATCTGGTCTGAACAATAAAGCAAGCTATGATGCTAGTGATGCTCTCTTGATTGGAAAGTCTTGCAAGAAGATGTGTAGTATATTGGTGATTCTGGAATCATAAATAATTATATACAATTTTACGATTATATACATATCTTCCACTGGATCTCACTTCCAAATTTAATCAGCGAAACCACTTGAGCAAAAATACTATATCAATGGTCGGTCATTTGATGAATTACCTATTTTTGTATCTTGAGAATTTACAAAATTGTAAGAGATCCTAATCCTAAGCATAGGAAAAATGACATGAATTTCTTTTTTCTTGTCGAAGGAAAATAAAATAAACTAACAAGCAGCTTAAATTAATCTCCTCGTATTCAAGAATTAGCCCATGTGCCTTGGAATTGGATGATGAGCACATAATACATTGAACCATGCCCGTTGTTAGGATTTCACCCAATTTCAACATGCCAGGTCGGTTCATTCATTGGACCATTGCATTTAAATTTCGGCCTGGGTCTGCTTCTTCGTATTTGCTGTAGTCATTACTATACAAAATTGCAATTTGTTGGTAAGGTACATTATTAACAAAATTGAAAAATTGAAGAGACATCGCAAATAATAAGGTGGTAATTAAATTGAGGAGCCCAAGTGTAATTTCCTGTTTTCTTATTAGGTTGTTGTTTTATATATTTATTTTATGATATCGTTTTAATCTGTATCTTCTATGAGCCTAACTTGATAGTTGAGACTGAAGATCATCACAATCACCTAAAACCATGTGTGAAAAAAATTTATGAATATTAATTATAGTAACTAAAATATAAAAGTAAAGCATGCTACCCTACGTAAAGCACTTGTAATTTCCATGAAACTTCACCCACCAACGACAAATTATTGTAATTTCCCGAATCCAACTAAATTTCCACGACATTTCCTTCTACTTTCGTGGATTAAGGGAAGTAATAACCTGCAAGTTTCTTCATGTTGACCGCTTTCTTGCTTGCATATATATGACAATACCCCAAAAGCATTGTGATTAGAGAAACTGAATTATAGCACTGCATTATTAAACAAGCTTGTTTACTAAGTCTCAGATCGATGGCGTCCACGAGCACTTAGACATACTCTTCATCTTCTTCTTCAACATCTTCAAGGATATACGATGTTTTTCTCAATTTTTATGGAAAAGACACCCGCAAGAGTTTTATAGACCATCTACATTATGCTTTGAAACAGAAAGGCATTATCGTGTTTAGAGACGATGAAAAGCTCGAGCTAGGAAAATATGTTTCTAAGGAGCTCATAAAAGCAATACAAGAATCTATGTACGTGATCGCAGTTATCTCTCCAAACTACGCTTCCTCTAGATGGTGCCTCATTGAAATTGCCGAGATCGTCCAATGCATGAGAGACATGGGGCTTAGAGTTTTGCCTATTTTCTATCCTTTGGATCCTTCCGACGTACGAAACTAGACCGGAACTTTTGCAGAAGCTTTTGCTAAACATGAAGCTTCTTTGAGAAAGAAAATGTTGAATGATCTTAGGCCTCTTTTAACCTCAAAAGCTAGCTCAAAAGGTGAGGCTTTCCCTCACATTTATAAACTCACCACCACGCCCTTCTACAACCGACATGGGATAACCCCAACAATCTCCCCCTCACACATCGGGCCTTGGGTTGGAGCAATGACAACCCGTTTCTCCCGTGGACTGTTGGCCAAGACTTGTTGGTAAACCTAGGCTCTGATACCAATTGTTGTTATTGTGCACAACAATGATGAATAATATAGAATCGAAAAGAGAGATTAAGAGAGAGTTGAGACACAGATTTATGTGGTTCGGCAATGTGCCTACATCCACAGGAGAGAGTGCGGCTATATTTTTCTATTCAATGATTTAGGGTTACAACATAACATATTATAGGAAAACCCTAATTATAAGTACTTTGGAAAACCCCAAAATACCCCCCACAACTTATTTGTCCCCAGGCCCACATAAACTAATTACACCCAATGGGCCAGTAGTAGAATATGAGCCACTTGTTCCAACAATCTCCACCTTGGCGAGTATTCACCTCTTTGAAGATAATCAAGTATTGGGCCTACGCTTGGAACTAATAGGTTTGGGGATGCCGCCTTCTCTCCTCTCCTTTCTAGCACCTGGAGACATTTGTCAAGTCCAAGCAGTGTTTGAACTTGTCTACGGTAACAGGCTTCGTCAACATGTCCGCTGCATTCTTAGAAGTGTCAATCTTCTCAAGTAACAATTCACATGTAGCAACCAATTCCCTAATCTTGTGAAACCTCACATCAATGTGTTTGGTTCTAGCATGATACACTTGGTTCTTTGCCAAGTAAATGGCACTCTGACTGTCACAATACAACGGAACTCTGCCTTGCTGAATACCCAGCTCCCTGACTGACCCAGTAAGCCACAAAGCTTCTTTTGCAACCTCAGCTGCCGCCATGTACTACGCCTCAGTCGTGGACATCGCAACCGTAGATTGGATCATAGACCTCCAACATATGGGTCCTCCTACAAGAGTGAACACATAACTCGTGGTCGATCTCCTGCCATCCAAATCCCCTGCATAATCTGCATCCACATATCCGACAACTGACAAATCACTTTTCTGTCTGACAAAAGTGATGCCATACTCTATAGTACCTTTCAAGTATCTAAAAATCCATTTGACTGCATCCCAGTGTTGTCTCCCCGGATTCGCCATGTACTTGCTCACCACACTGACTGCATGAACCAAATCTGGCCTGGTACATACCATAGCATACATCAGACATCCCACTGCACTAGCATATGGGACCTT
>NC_081550.1:8620462-8625635 GCF_901000735.1 Corylus avellana
TAATTAAAATACAACACCTTTAATTTTTTTTTAAAAAAAAAAATTATGAAAAACGCTATGCCGACTCCAAAAACTTGTTTATCACAATTTATGCGGAATTAATATTATGAAGCAATAAACAATTCAATCACCCAAAATATATAAAGCAATAAAGAGGCAGACACAGATATTTTGGTTACGAAGAGGAAACCTTTTAGAAACCGATCTAAAAGTAAAACCTCTCCAGGGCAGCAAAACCCAGGAAATCACTATCAAAAGATTATCCAGAGATTACAGACACTAGGAACCCTTACAACCCCTTGCAAGACCTTGGCTTTGTAAGATCGACAAGTCTACAACTCGTCTCCTAGCTCTCAATCTTCTTCAATGTGATTCTTTTTTACTGGACCCTTCTGATAAACTTCTCAACCATAGATTTATCAAAGGAATAACTAAAATTCTAAGAGATTCAATTTAACGCTCACCACATATGATCTCTCTTAGCACAACCTCCGACGAACTCTCTGGGGGTAAAAATTCGTACTTCTCTCTTCTATAATGATGTATATATACCCCCGACAAAACCCTAGACCTAACCCACTTAAAATCACGTTTTTGGGCCTAAAACTTACGGGGTGTCCGGACATGTTAATGGGCGGTCCGGACACGGCTTTGCGGAGCAAGATTTTAGTTTCTGGAAATGAGGTCCGGACCCGGGGAATTGCGGTCCGGACCCGGCCTGTCCAATCTTGATCAACAGCTCCGATCGATGGGCGTTTGTGGTCCGATTGAGCTGAAATTTTGCAGGGACGTTCATAACACATGAATCTACATTATGAACGGTGGAGATTGGATTCTGAGCATTATATATCAGTGTTTGAGCCTATAAATAATAGCATCTGCATTTTGGAACTGAATTAAGCCAACACAAAAACTAACAAATTAGATAACTTCTTTTTTATTGTGTTCTTTCATTTCTTCTCCAAATTCAGTTTTTTTTTTTTTTTTCAAGCATTCAACTAACACTGATTGTGTTTGGTTTGTTTCTAAGAAACTCCTTAAGATAACGCTAATTCCTAAAAAGTTGCTCATTTTTCTTAGACCTTATTAATTTTGCATAGTTTATTTTTCCATTAGTTTATATTATTATGTATTTGTCATGCCATTATATTAAAATCTTGAATATATACTTCGATTATTAGATAACTTTTTTGGCAAATTAATGCGTGTGTAAAAGTTCAGACACCACACAAAAAAAAAAAAAAAAAAATCCTAGTTCTGTCCGTGTGAACGGGAAAATTGTCCTAACATCTACTATGAGCTTAGTTGCACCCTTAGATGCATAGTAATTTCATAAGTCCCTCTTGTGTCCTTAAAAAATTAATGTGACTCTTAAAATTATTATTTCATTAAAATTTAATAATGATCAAGTATAAGTCTAATAATAATTTTAAGAACCACATTATTTTTAAAAAAATACAAAAAAAACTTTTAACATTACTTTAGATAACAATAATGCGCAAAAATTGTAGGTCAGTTTAATATTTTAACTTATTGTTTGGTTTTAGTTGTTTGCATTTTGCTTTAATGACTGACTACTATTTTCTATGTACACCTGACTTGTTCCAGGCAAGAATGGAGAAACTGCAGTCACAGCAGCCTAGAATATCAACAATTAATCAGATTAGACCAATTTGCAATGGGACCCATTCAATTTCGTAACCCACAAGTAAAGTTTTTAAAAATATAAGCTTTGAATTGCTGTAAAAAGCATTAATGATGCAAAGCTCGTGTTTCTTCTTTGATTCTTGCACTATTTTTAATTACTCTGCTTTTTGACTCCAAAAGAGACTTAAAGCCGTGTTGAATGGAAAAGCCAGAAAACATGGCGTGTTATCAGTTGTAACTTTCCACGACATTTCCTTCTACTTTCGTGGACGCTAGAGGGAAATCTAGCTAAAAAAAAATAAAGAAAGAAGAGAACTGGATGCACCAAAAAAGAAGCATTCGTTCATATCTGGTATCAAACTATCAATATAGAATTAGAGTAGTAGGGGTTGTAGACACATGTACAAGTTCATTTTGTCGTCAGTTAGATTTAGTTTCTGTAATTTATAAATTGTGCAGAAAGGATTAGAAAATTTGAATAGAATTTTGTATTTTTTGTGTCAAACTGTGTACAAAAAATGTATATTTATAGCTAAATAATGCCAGTTAAAATAAAAAATACAATTAAGTAATTAATGAACAATATTACATAACAAAATGGACCTATACAAGAAAGTATAAATCAGTCAAGCAAATACAATATATATATATATTCTAATAAGACAGGTAATCAAGCTCGAAGTGGATTTGTGAGTGGATTTGTGCATTCATATGGGTCTCACATAAATTTACTAATTTTAATCATATGGTTATCAATGTTGAAATTAGAGTAGTAGGGCTTGTAGAGTGTAGACACATGTACAAGTTCATTTTGTCGTCAGTTAGAATTAGTTTCTGTAATTTATAAATTGTGCAGAAAGGATCAGAAAATTTGAATAGAATTTTGTAATTTTGTGTGTCAAACTGTGTACAAAAAAGTTATATTTATGGTTAAAATAATGTCATTAGTTAAAATAGAAATGAAACAAAATTTATTACAGAATAAAATCAAGGTATACAAGAAAATATAAATCAGTCAGGCAAAATACAAAAAATATAAAAATATATTTTGGAATATATTCTAAGACAGGTAATCAAGCTGGAAGTGGAGATCAAGCTAGAATTGGGTTTTTTAGTACTGGAATTTAACAATTCATAACAAATACTAAAAAAAAAAAAATGCATATAATTCTCTCTCCTCTAATAAAAAAACTCACCCACTATGAAATCGATCGGTGGCAATGAAGCATCTCTGCAAAGAAAGAAGCTTTCTTTGAGAAAAGCAGACCAACTACATACATAAAAGGTCAAAAGCAATGCGAACGCAACTTTCTTTTTATTTCTTAATTGTAACCTCCAACTAATTTCCTCGTGTTGATCGCTTTTTTACAACGCGGAAAGCCTTGCATATAACAATACCCAGAGCCTTGTTAAGAGAAACTGATCAAGCCTATTCTCCAAATCTGCAAATTACTAACATTCCATTATTAAACAATCTTCTAAGTCTCCGATCATCGATGGCGTCCACAAGTACTCAAATTGTCTCTTCGTCTTCTTCTTCTTCAACACCTCCACGGAGATACGATGTTTTCCTCAGTTTCTATGGCGAAGACACTCGTAAGAGTTTTACAGACCATTTATATGCTGCTTTGATTCGAAAAGGCATTATCGTGTTTAGAGACGATGAAAAGCTCGAGCGAGGAAAATATGTTTGTGAGGAGCTCTTAAAATCAATACAAGAATCCATGTATGCGATTGCTGTTATCTCTCCAAACTATGCTTCCTCTAAATGGTGCCTCATTGAACTTGCCAAGATCGTCGAATGCATGAGAGACACGGGGCTGATAGTTTTGCCTATTTTCTACCACGTGGATCCTTCCCATGTACGAAAACAGAAGGGAACTTTTGCAGAAGCTTTTGGTAGGCATGAAAAAGAAAAAGATCCCAATATTGACATCGACGAGATGCAAATGTGGAGAGCTGCTTTGACAGAAGTGGGCAATATCTCCGGATATCATGTACATGATAGGTAACATTAAATTAGTCTTTTCCAATTCTTTCGGTGTGTATTTTTGTAGTGACAGAAGCATCTTTATTTCCTTTTTTTGTTTCTTCTTCTTTTTCTTTTGTGTCTAGCTAAATCATATATTATTGGCATCATCATATGATCATCATTATAAAATCTCACAGATTTTGTAGAAAAAGTACCACAAGCAATAAAGACCTAAAGAATAAAAAATAAAAATAATTTAGATATATAATGATGTCGCTAAAATAAATTATCATGATAAAGAAATTTAGAATAAAAAATTTAGACAATACTCATAACAAATCAAGAATCACATCAAAGTTGTGACATGATCAAATTACATCTTACTAATAAACAATATTTGGGGGAGTTGAAAACCATAAATTTTGGATTAAAATGCTATTGCCATTTCCAATTAACCATACATACAACCATGATGATCATTTACACCAATCCTTACGATTTGTTTACAATGAATAGTCTTTTTATCCTCTATATATCATTGTCTCACAAATTTACAGTTGGTGCAGAATTGCTTTGATTAAAAAAAGCAGATTATATCTAGTAAATGTATTTAATTGGTCTATTTGTGATATCTTTTTCTTATTGTGAAGATAAAAGAAAAGAAAGACTTCGAAAAAGGGAATACAAGAAGCATACAAATAATTTAAGGGGAGACTTCATTTAACCTCCTAAACTTTCAATGCATTTGCAATCATTTCTCTAAATTTTGAAAATTCTCAATTTAGTATATGTGAAATTCTCTAAATTTAGGGTTAAATTAGACGGAATATATGTGAAATGTCCCTTATAATCCTGTATTTAATATTTCTTAAAAAAAAAAAAATAGAACCCACAGCTTGGCCATTGGTTAGCCTAGCTGGCATCAACTTATTTTTTTTTATTTTACTATAAAAATGTGTATTTTGGGTATTTTGGCATTCTTCATTAGGAATTAACAAAAAAACCCAATGGAAATGTGACATTGCAAACTTTTTATAGTCAAGTGAAAAAAAAAAACACGATTCTTTATTAGACCGTCCAAGCAAATTAAATCTTAATTATGGTGATACATTATAAATTAAGAATTCTCATTTATTTGTTAAATGAAGCTAACCATTGTACATGATTAAACATATGTCTCTCGATCTATGGTTATACTGATGTCCTATCTTTTCTACAGTACTCACGAATCAAAAGTTGTTGAAGAAATTAGTAGAACGATATTTAGAGGATTGGTTAACTTCTCAAATGTTTCCAAGGGTCTTGTTGGAATAGAATCCCGTGCGGAGGAAATTATGAGCAAACTTTGTATAGGGTTGGATGATGTTCTCTTTTTGGGGATTCATGGGATGGGTGGAATTGGGAAGACAACCCTATCAAAATTCATTTATGAAAGGGTGTCTCATCAATTTGAAGCTAGTTGCTATATTGCTAATATTAGAGAAGAAACCATAACTCATGGTTTACTTTATTTACAAAAACAACTTATTTTTGAGATCCTCATGGAAAGAGAAA
>NC_081550.1:8625655-8651294 GCF_901000735.1 Corylus avellana
TTTTGGTTCCCTCTTATTTGGTAGAACAATGGATGAATGGAAGAGTGCCAAGGATCTACTAAAAGAAAATCCCAATGCAGAAATTTTGGATAAACTTAAAATAAGTTATGATGGATTAGAGGATTTGCAGCAAAAATTGTTTTTAGATATTGCATGTTTCTTCAATGGAGCATTCATAGAAGACATCAAATACAAACTAGAATGTTTTGGTTACTATCCGGACTTCAATATGAAAGTTCTTGTGGACAAATCTCTTATAACTATGTCAGAGGGAATATTTGTGGACAAAAATCTTATAATTATGAAAGGGAGAATGTTGCAGATGCACGATTTGTTACGAAAAATGGGTAAAAAAATAGTTCGTTGTGAGTCTGCTAAGGAGGAGCCTGGCGAATGCAGTAGACTGTGGTGTAACAAGGATGTCATTCATGTATTGAAAAATGATAGTGTAAGTGGTTAGTCTAGACACAAACATAGAGAAATACATTTTTTATACTGATTATTGTAAGTATTTGTCAAATATTTCCACCATACTTCCTAATTTAATTTTTGTTGGTTATTAGGGAACTGATGCGGTTAGAGGCATTGTCCTAAAATTACCTTTACAAAAAGAAGAGCGACTAAATGTTGAAGCCTTCGCAAAGATGAAACAATTGCAAATGCTTCAGATTAGCCACACTAATATTGTATCACGTTTTTCTAAAGCTCGTAATGATTTACTCACTAATCTGGAATGGCATGGAGATCCTTCGAATTTCATGCTAAGCAATGAGTTATGCGTTATAGAATGGTGGGTATATCCTTTAGAATCCTTGCCGGCCAGTTTCCAATCAAACAAGCTTGTTGAGCTCATAATGCCTTACAGCTCCATCAAACAATTGTGGGATGGAAGGAAGGTAAGATTTTGGCTTATGCAGATCGATTTAATTTATTTTTATTCTTCTTAGTCCTTTTACTCTTCTTCATTTTATCTAACTATTCATTGGTCGTCTATAACAGAGTTTTGACAAATTGAAACACATTGACCTAAGTCATTCTCTAAACTTGATCAAGACACCAGATTTGAGCGGAGTCCCAAATCTTGAGAAACTAAAGCTTTCATATTGTACAAATCTGTCCAAGGTCCGCCGATCCATTGGATTTCCAAGATAGCTTAAGGAGTTGGATCTAAAGGATTGCAAACATCTCAAGAGACTTCCAGACGAGATGACTAGCTTGGAATCTCTTGAAATTCTCAATATATCTGATTGCTCAAGACTAGAGAAAATCCCAAAGAACCTGTTGAGTGGTATGAAATGTCTAGAGTACCTTTGGGTAGGTCGAAGTGTTATAAGGAAATTTTCGATAGGTAGTGGACCAGATCCCATGATAAGTCTTTTGCTCCCAAATTCATTCTCGTGTTTAAGCTATTTAAGAGAACTAGATTTGAGTTATTGCAATCTATCAGATGGAGCGATCCCCAATGATCTTAGTTGCTTATCCTCCCTTTATTATTTAACTTTGAGTGGGAACAAATTTACAAGAATACCAGATAGTGTGGCTCAACTTTCAAATCTTTGTGACCTTGTCTTGAATGATTGTAGTTGGCTTCAAGTATTGCCGAAGCTTCCATTGGGATTAAAAGTCTTGGGTGTAAAAAATTGTCCATTGCTGGAGTCGTTTGATAATAAGCAAATGGAGATGTGGAGAAGGTCAAATGAAAAATTAAGGAGCATTGATTATTCTGTTGTACAAGCTTATTTTGATTATGATGGAAATCCCTTCAACATCCTCCATCTGCATCCACGAAGTCCTTTATGGAGTGAACATAGTGTGAGTCTCTTATATAGTGATCTCTTTTTTAACACACTAAATTAATTAAGTTATAATATTGTTTTGTAATATTTAGCTTAACATCTTTCTCTCTTGTGTTATTATTTTACAGTTGGAAGATTTTTATCATGTGGTAGCATGCGGCCCTGCGTTGGTGGGATCAGGAATCCCAGAGTGGTTCAACGATAAAAGCACTAATTCCTTTGGAACAATTCAATTGCATTCAGATTTGGGCTCAGATATGAATAGGGAGGGGTATGCTCTTTTTATTGTTTATGAATTTCATGAGCCTCACACTACTCATCCAAGAAAGAGCAGAAAACGAAAGGTGGATGAGCGGAATGGGAATTCGAATTCTACAACAATATTTGATGGCAGTAATAGTAATTTACCCAACTTTGTTTGTCATTTTCAATTCACTGATTTGGATGTTACAAAACCGTTTTTCTTTTGTGCCCCTGGAGTCCCTTCTGTTGGGCTAAACGGATTTTGGGTGTATATACCATTTTGGTGGATATTACCGACAATTTGGAGTAATAGATTTGGATCCATTAAGGCTTCAATTACAACAGACAGCCTGAATGTTGAGGTAAAGGAGTGTGGGGCGCGTTTAGTACTACGTGATGAGCATGATGCTTCGGCGTTGTACCAAGTTCTCAACACCATTTCTCCGCCACGTGCTTTGGGTTTCAAAAGTTGCGAGAAACTTTTTTCTCGTTTGTTCGATAGATATAGCTCATATTTCAAGGTCGCGGGCCCAATTAAATCTAATGTTGTAGCATCTGGATCAATTGAGTCGGTTAATTGTTAGAGGATTAAAATTCGCCTCATAAGAAACAGGTCAATGGGCATTAAGATAAAACAAAAAATGTTGACGTTTCCATCCCAGAGGATTAGACGCGAACCGACAAAGAAAAGGAGAAGAATAGCGCACGAATGACGAGCGAACACAGAGCCACCTCACTCCGCAGCTCTACAACTTCGACACTGTACAAGAGTTTTAGAGGTGCGTTTCTAATTTTACCCATTCTCTCTCTCTCTCTCTCTCCTATTTGACTCTAGGCTTAATTTTGATATTTGGTAATTTTGTTCTTGTTTTGGTGTTGATGGTGATATGGGTTTGTGTTGCTATTTTTCCTCTTTCTTCATTCGTTTCTTTCTGTTTCTTTTCTGACAAAGTTTCTAGGAATTCAAAGTATTTTAAGTTTTCTTAGATTTAAGACAATGATAATATTCTGATTTTTCAAAGTCATATTTCTCTCTGTTAATTCTTGCTTTGTTTATTTTATTTATTATTGTCAAATTTCTCGAACCAGCTCAATAAACTTCCTTGGTTCCATGTTATGTACTTTCTTAGTTTTCTTTTACATAGAGTGAAATTCAGCATTAGTACGTGGTGTTTGATAAAATGTCTCTATGGTGGTTTTTTGTTCTTATTGTGAATAAAGCAGATATGAGGGGGGTTTGGCGGTGTTCTTGCACTCTTTGGTGAGCCTTTAGATGCCATTCCTCTGTTGCTTAAGCCGCTTCCTCAAAGCTTGTTGCCAAAAACCCGTCATTTTGTGAGTCTTAGATGCCATTCCTCAGTTGCTTGGGCCGCTTTCTGAAAGCTTGTTGCAAAAATCCCCCATCAATAGCCATGGTTCTTTAAGATTTTTTTGTTGCTTAGTGTGACCAATAGTGCATTGACAAAATGATTGTCAAAACTCATTTGGTGTGTGTGCCTAACTTACGGATCAAAAAAAGAAGCAACCCTTGTCATCATAATCCCTTATGCCATATGATTCAAGATAGTTAAAATTAGTGATTTATACTGAAAGAGTATGACATGGTGGCAGTAGATTTATAAAGGTAATTGAAGGATGTTGGTTTTCTATGGTATGCCTTGTTGGCCAGATCATTTATGTTGGCCGGCTTCTTGTTTACTGATATGGTAGTGTAATTAGGTTAAATTTTTGGAAAACCAGAAAATAGGATATGTGAATAACTTAATGTGGGTACATGGTGAAGTAGGTTGTAGTCATACTTTATGTATTTTTACTTTTTGTTAACATATGGATTTAATTTTGTCTTTCTTTTGTTGGCTAGGCTTGGGACTAAGTGATATTTTGAAACCTGATTTGATAATGCCATTCATCCGCACAGTGCCATTAGCACACCATTTAGCATTATACTTACATGAGGTATACAATAGTCCGGAGTTCCTATTTCCATTAGTACTTTACCTTCATACTCCAATTTACGAGTTCTATTGCTTATAACATGCAAGGTCAATTTACTCCGGAAGATATATTGGAATTGCTACAGAGTTCCAACTTTTTGCCAACGAGTAGGTTCTCCACTTATTAAATAATTTGAAGCCCCACTTCTTGGGACTATATCATGCATGTCGTATTGGTAACTTTTATATTCTTAATATATAAGTCAAATTCTTCATCTTCGTTATGTTTGCTTGTTTATGCTATTTTCCATATCAAATCATAGGGAGCTCAGCAAAGTTTTGAATTATTTCCAGGGTAGAAGAAAGCTTGTAGGTTTGAGTTATTTATTTGTGTTTAGCAAGGTGATGTTGAGAACGGTCCTTGACACTATAGGATACTTGCATGTTTGTCAAAAAAAGCTTTTGTTGGATCCAAACGTGTGAGGGGCTGATGCTGATTTTATTTTTTGTCTGCACAATTCATTACTTTAAAAAAAAAAAAAAAAACAATAATAATAAGAGAGAAGAAAAAAGGTCTTATATTACCTTATTTAGGAGTGTATTGTGTAATTTTTGTTTGGTTTATCCACTCATTAACTCATGGTTATTTTGTCTTTCCTCTTTTCTTACAGTCAAAGTTACTGGTTTGTCTTTTCTTGAGGCACTTGAGGATTCTGTTTTTGTTTCTGGATCATCAAAGTCTGAGTCAAAGGAAGATGACAAGGATTTAAGATCTCAATCTTGTAATCGGAATGACTCTATGGAGGACTCCCAATAGCAGATACACTTTCACGTATCTTTGTTCATTTCTTTTCTCCTTGATTCTGAAGAGTTGTTGACTATCCTTTCAATACTCTCAAGCCTTTAGAAGGCCATTGAACAAATGGGAGAACACAGAGTTGTTCCTTGCTTGGTTAGCATCATTAGAAAGAGCATTTGTAGACGTAACAAGGAGAATTGCATTGCAACCATCCAAACCATCTGTTTTAATGTGGCCTCTCGAGCCCTTAATTTGTGTAGTCATTCTCAATTACCTTTTTGTATCTTCTCATTTTGTCTAGATTCAGTTTCACCTTCATAAGTTAATTGCTATGATTCTGGAAATAAGTAAAAGGAAGCTTTATTCATAAAATTGTCTCTTGTTTTGTTTTATTTTGCTTTTACTTGCGATTTGGTGTTGTAAGGAGGAAGTCTGCATTTTTGCGGTTTTAGCGAAGAAAATTTGGATGAGACGTAACGTAGTAGTGCATGGAGGGGTATTTTCTCATCCAAATAGTTTGATACAGGAGGCAGAAGCATTACTCTTACAATTTCAAGGGAATCCGTGTGTGCAGGGAAGTAATGTGAATGGTGGGGTGGAGGCTCCTGTGTCATGGAAACCACCGGTTTTTGGAAGATTTAAAGTGAACTGGGATGTGGCTCTTGATACTAAAAACAATTGTATGGGTTTGGGTGTTATTGTGAGGGATCATAAAGGATTAATACATGCTGCACTGAGCAAAACTTTAAACTGTTTACATCCCTCAGCAATAGCGGAAGCAGTTGGAGCATTACGAGCTGCTGAATTTTGTTGTGATTTGGGCTTGCATAACGTGGTGCTAGAAGGTGATTCTTTGATTGTGGTCCAAGATATTCTTGCCTTGGCTTCGAATTGGTGCGCTCATGGACAAATTGTGGCAGATATTAGGGTGGTTCTAAACTCTAGAAGGAGTTGGATGGTCATGCATACTAAAAGGAATGTGAATCAAGCAGCACATGGACTAGCCAAGCATGCAGTTAGGAATCAAATGGATCGTATTTGGATAGAGGAAATTCCCAGCTGTATTTCAAATATTGTTGTTTTAGAGCATTCTGCTCTTTCTATTTAGAGTGTTTAGCTCTAGATGTTTATTGGTATTATAATGAGATGAGATTTATTCAAAAAAAAAAAATGGTCCAATACATACAAGCTTGGATATTATTGGCAGCAACAAAAATGTTGGTTCCTTTAGCCCCATCCCTCAAACAAAGTTTTCCTCCGGATGAATTTCCTTTAACCTAGTCTATAAAAGTGATATGTGTCCCTTCTTTTAATAACATGTGAGATGCACATGAATTTTTAATAAAATTTATTCCAACTTTGTCCATGCTATTAAAAAAACATGTGCATCTCACATGTTCAAGGAACACATGTCACTTTTATAAACTAGATTGAAGGAAATTCCTCAAACCCAGTTTGAAGGAAAACTTTGTCCCCATCCCTCTTTCTCACATATGTGAATATCATCCCTCTTTCTCACATGTGGAGAAGGATAATCATAACGGAATGAAGATGATCAAGATCAAGCCCACTGAAATAGAATTGGATGAAGATTTTGCAAAAGTTAATGGATTGGATCCAGTTAATTCAGGATCTAGGAAATCTGGTCTGAACAATAAAGCAAGCTATGATGCTAGTGATGCTCTCTTGATTGGAAAGTCTTGCAAGAAGATGTGTAGTATATTGGTGATTCTGGAATCATAAATAATTATATACAATTTTACGATTATATACATATCTTCCACTGGATCTCACTTCCAAATTTAATCAGCGAAACCACTTGAGCAAAAATACTATATCAATGGTCGGTCATTTGATGAATTACCTATTTTTGTATCTTGAGAATTTACAAAATTGTAAGAGATCCTAATCCTAAGCATAGGAAAAATGACATGAATTTCTTTTTTCTTGTCGAAGGAAAATAAAATAAACTAACAAGCAGCTTAAATTAATCTCCTCGTATTCAAGAATTAGCCCATGTGCCTTGGAATTGGATGATGAGCACATAATACATTGAACCATGCCCGTTGTTAGGATTTCACCCAATTTCAACATGCCAGGTCGGTTCATTCATTGGACCATTGCATTTAAATTTCGGCCTGGGTCTGCTTCTTCGTATTTGCTGTAGTCATTACTATACAAAATTGCAATTTGTTGGTAAGGTACATTATTAACAAAATTGAAAAATTGAAGAGACATCGCAAATAATAAGGTGGTAATTAAATTGAGGAGCCCAAGTGTAATTTCCTGTTTTCTTATTAGGTTGTTGTTTTATATATTTATTTTATGATATCGTTTTAATCTGTATCTTCTATGAGCCTAACTTGATAGTTGAGACTGAAGATCATCACAATCACCTAAAACCATGTGTGAAAAAAATTTATGAATATTAATTATAGTAACTAAAATATAAAAGTAAAGCATGCTACCCTACGTAAAGCACTTGTAATTTCCATGAAACTTCACCCACCAACGACAAATTATTGTAATTTCCCGAATCCAACTAAATTTCCACGACATTTCCTTCTACTTTCGTGGATTAAGGGAAGTAATAACCTGCAAGTTTCTTCATGTTGACCGCTTTCTTGCTTGCATATATATGACAATACCCCAAAAGCATTGTGATTAGAGAAACTGAATTATAGCACTGCATTATTAAACAAGCTTGTTTACTAAGTCTCAGATCGATGGCGTCCACGAGCACTTAGACATACTCTTCATCTTCTTCTTCAACATCTTCAAGGATATACGATGTTTTTCTCAATTTTTATGGAAAAGACACCCGCAAGAGTTTTATAGACCATCTACATTATGCTTTGAAACAGAAAGGCATTATCGTGTTTAGAGACGATGAAAAGCTCGAGCTAGGAAAATATGTTTCTAAGGAGCTCATAAAAGCAATACAAGAATCTATGTACGTGATCGCAGTTATCTCTCCAAACTACGCTTCCTCTAGATGGTGCCTCATTGAAATTGCCGAGATCGTCCAATGCATGAGAGACATGGGGCTTAGAGTTTTGCCTATTTTCTATCCTTTGGATCCTTCCGACGTACGAAACTAGACCGGAACTTTTGCAGAAGCTTTTGCTAAACATGAAGCTTCTTTGAGAAAGAAAATGTTGAATGATCTTAGGCCTCTTTTAACCTCAAAAGCTAGCTCAAAAGGTGAGGCTTTTCCTCACATTTATAAACTCACCACCACGTCCTTCTACAACCGACATGGGATAACCCCAACAATCTCCCCCTCACACATCGGGCCTTGGGTTGGAGCAATGACAACCCGTTTCTCCCGTGGACTGTTGGCCAAGACTTGTTGGTAAACCTGGGCTCTGATACCAATTGTTGTTACTGTGCACAACAATGATGAATAATATAGAATCGAAAAGAGAGATTAAGAGAGAGTTAAGACACAGATTTATGTGGTTCGGCAATGTGCCTACATCCACAGGAGAGAGTACGGCTATATTTTTCTATTCAATGATTTAGGGTTACAACATAACATATTATAGGAAAACCCTAATTATAAGTACTTTGGAAATCCCCAAAATACCCCCCACAACTTATTTGTCCCCAGGCCTACATAAACTAATTACACCCAATGGGCCAGTAGTAGAATATGAGCCACTTGTTCCAACAATCTCCACCTTGGCGAGTATTCACCTCTTTGAAGATAATCAAGTATTGGGCCTACGCTTGGAACTAATAGGTTTGGGGATGCCGCCTTCTCTCCTCTCCTTTCTAGCACCTGGAGACATTTGTCAAGTCCAAGCAGTGTTTGAACTTGTCTACGGTAACAGGCTTCGTCAACATGTCCGCTGCATTCTTAGAAGTGTCAATCTTCTCAAGTAACAATTCACATGTAGCAACCAATTCCCTAATCTTGTGAAACCTCACATCAATGTGTTTGGTTCTAGCATGATACACTTGGTTCTTTGCCAAGTAAATGGCACTCTGACTGTCACAATACAACGGAACTCTGCCTTGCTGAATACCCAGCTCCCTGACTGACCCAGTAAGCCACAAAGCTTCTTTTGCAACCTCAGCTGCCGCCATGTACTACGCCTCAGTCGTGGACATCGCAACCGTAGATTGGATCATAGACCTCCAACATATGGGTCCTCCTACAAGAGTGAACACATAACTCGTGGTCGATCTCCTGCCATCCAAATCCCCTGCATAATCTGCATCCACATATCCGACAACTGACAAATCACTTTTCTGTCTGACAAAAGTGATGCCATACTCTATAGTACCTTTCAAGTATCTAAAAATCCATTTGACTGCATCCCAGTGTTGTCTCCCCGGATTCGCCATGTACTTGCTCACCACACTGACTGCATGAACCAAATCTGGCCTGGTACATACCATAGCATACATCAGACATCCCACTGCACTAGCATATGGGACCTTAGACATGTCTTCAGTTTCTTCAACTGTCTTTGGACATTGTGAGGTAGACAAATGGAAATGATTCGCCAAAGGTGTGCTTACCGGTTTCGCATTCTCCATACTAAACCTCTCCAACACCTTCTTCACATAGCCGGCTTGAGATAGCCACAATCTCTTGGCATCCCTGTCTCTGCGAATCTCCATCCCAAGAATCTTCTTGGCTGCGCCCAAATCTTTCATGTCAAATTCTCTACTCGACAAAACTTTCAGTTTGTTAACCTCCACTATACTCTTAGCTGCAATAAGCATATCATCCACGTATAGTAACAGAAAAATAAATGAGTTATCATCAAGGCTCCTCACATACATACAACAGTCATACTCACATCTCATGTAGCCAATTCTGATCATATAGGAGTCAAACCGCTTATACCATTGCTTTGGAGACTGCTTCAGCCCATAAAGTGACTTCTTCAATTTACAGACCAAGTGCTCCTGTCCAAGTTGACTGAACCTTTCTGGCTGCTCCATGTAAATCTGCTCCTCCAAATCACCATGGAAAAAAAGCTGTCTTCACATCCATTTGCTCCAATGCCATGTCATAATGAGCTATCAACGCCAATACCGCTCTGATGGAAGTATGTCTGACCACTGGAGAAAATATTTCCTCATAATCAACCCCTTTCTAATGTGAATAACCCTTTGCTACTAGGCGAGCCTTGAACTTTTCTCCCCCTTTTTCTGATACTGCTTCTTTTTTCTTGAACATCCATTTGCACCCTATCGCCCTCTTCCTCTCTGGAAGCTCCACCAAATCCCACGTCTGCTTTTTATGCAGAGACTCCATCTCTTCCGCCATAGCACCCACCCATCTATTCTTCTCTTGGCTATTGGCAGCATCTTGAAAAGTAATAGGATCTCCGCTGCTGATGACAAGAGCATAAGAAACTATGTCTTCAAAATCATACCTGGTTGGTGGCCTGATAGTGCGTTTAGGCCTGTCTATGGCTATAGTGTGATGCTCCTTAACTCCTGAAGTAGAGGTCTCTGTACCCTGAGAAGTGTTCTCCTGCACAGGAGTCTCTAACTCCACCTGTACCACCTGCTTATCAGATTGTTGTGAGTGCACTTGAGAGTGTTGTGTCCCACATTGAGAAAATATAAAAGAAAAGAGTACTTAATATACCTAAGTGGACCTTAGCCCATTAGCTTAGGCTTTTGGGTTAGAGTTGTGTTCAATTATGTATATTAACGTACTCTTGGTAAAAACTGCATAACCACTTTATCTCCCTATAAATGGTATCAGAGCCATGGTTACTTTCCTAGGACGAGTGTCTTAATGCGTCGGGTTTAGAGTTGTGTCTGCATCCGCAACTCTTGATGCGAGACACTCTTGAAAATGTAAAAAAGACTCACAAGCGAGGGGGAGTTGGGTCAATGTGAAGAGACTTACAAGTGAGGGGGAGATTGTTGTGAGTGCACTTGTGAGTGTTGTGTCCCACATTGAGAAAATATAAAAGAAAAGAGTACTTAATATACCTAAGTAGACCTTAGCCCATTAGCTTAGGCTTTTGGGTTAGAGTTGTGTTCAATTATGTATATTAATGTACTTTTGGTAAAAACTCCATAACCACTTTATCTCCCAACAAAAAAAACAAAAACCCAAGGTCGACATTGAGATGATGCAAAAGTGGAGAGCTACTTTGAGAGAAGTGGGCAATATCTCGGGATGGCATCTACATGATAGGCAACATTAAAGTCTTTTCTATTTCTTTTAGTGTAAGAATAGATAATAAGTTGAACATTTTTGCAAAATAATCAAATTTTGTTCGAAATTAGTATCACCATCATAAACTAAAACTTGGCGGACTCTCCCATGGATTAACATGACAAATTTTATTTAATTTCCTAGTCCAACAGAATGACAGCAGATCCGGCTTACATGCTGTTATTTTAATAACAGCATGTATGCTGTAGTTGAATCAACGGCCAAGATTGAATTTTAAAGTTGACTTACTTTTAGAAGCATTTAATAGGAGGGAGAAAATAAAAAAAAAAATTGAGAAATTTAATCTTGACCGTTGATTTAACTACAGCATACATGCTGTTATTAAAATAACAGCATGTAAGCCAAATCCAATGACAGCAACTTTCAGTTTGTTTGGACTTCGGGAAAATTTTAATTTTTGCCAACTCCGTAGAAACTTCTAGTCTTTGTTTTTTCGCCTCACCAACAATTATCTGTGTATATTAATTGTAGTGACAGAAGCATCTTTCTTTTCCTTTATTTGTGTTTTTTGTTTTTTTTTCCCGGGGGTCTAGCTAAATCATATATTGGCATATCATCATCATCATAAAAACTCAGATTTTGTAGAAAAAGTACCACAAGCAACGATGATATGAAGAAGTTAAAAAAAATAAAAATGATTTAGATTCTTGATTTTTTATTACAATTTCAATATTTGATTAGAATACACCCTTAATTAAATAGAGAATATTTCAATATCAACCAAATATGAAATATATGGAAAATATTATATTCTAACAATATAATGAAGCTAAAATTAACATAATAAAGAAATTTATCACAAAAATAAAATTAAAAAATCACATAAATACCGTAACATGGTCAAATTACGTACATCTTACAAATTGAATAAGCAATATTTCGGGCAGTTGAAATCCATAAATATTGGATTAAAATGCTATTGCCATTTCTAATTAACTATCCACAACCATGACCGACATTACACCAATTCTTAGGTTGACATTGAATAATCTTTTTAGTCTCTATATATTAATGTCTCACGAATTTAAATTTTATGCAGAATTGCTTCAATTAACAGAAGCAGCATTAATATGTAGTAAATATATTTAATTGGTCTATTTGTGATATCTTTATCTTATAATTGTGAAGATAAAAGAAAAAAAAAATGACTATGGAATGCAAGAAGCATACAAATAATTAAAGGACCTAATAAAATTAGGCACACTCTCAAACCATTGAAGTTTTAATAATTTTATAGTCAGGTGATAAAACATGGTTTTTTGTTAGACCGCATGATGAACCAAGCAAATCAAACCTTAATTATGGTTCAAGACCCCACTTGGCAGTCTATATATACAATGAGTCCACCACGTACAACCAACCAAAAATCAAGCTTTATAGATAGACATGTGCTTTTGATGAGGATAGCAACCTGCCTAGAGAAGACTAGTCTTCACACGACGTGTGTTTGGTAAAGCTTTTGAAGTGAGTTTTCTTTTCTTTCTTTTTTTTAATAATAATATGATTTATGTGATATAAAGTAGAAAATATATATATATATATATATATATATATATATATATATATATATTTGGGAAAATTACACTTTACCCCCCCCCAAAGTTTGGGGTCATTTTCAATTCGACCTCCAATGTTTCAATTTTTGCAATCCACCCCCCGAACTTGTCAAACATTTGCAATTTGGCCATTCCATCAGTCAAACCCCCTTTGACTGATGGAACCGTGATCACGTGCGACGCACGTGACCACTTCTTGCCATTTTCTGCCGAAAATACCCCTCCATCCAAACGCACACTTGACCTGCCCACTCGACCATACGCACCATTAACCCAACCCAACCCAGCCAATCAGTAAATTTCCCGTGCAGTTACTTTTTCCCCTTTTTAACAACAAGTCGTGAAGGGCAGAAGAAGAAAGAAAGAAGCACGGAGAAAGCGAGGACCACATCTCACCCATTTCGGTGACAATCTCGCAACAACCACTCGACAGCGACAAAGCAGAGAGTTTATTTGCACGAGGTCAGTGTTTTTCGTTTTCAAATCGTATACCCCCACTGTGCAAAAAAAGTAGATGGAAAAAACTAGGGTTTTTGGTAATTTGGGGCTTTAGTGATGGGTTTCGTTCTTCACTGCAGAGGGAAACGATGGAAACTACCTCAAGTTCGAGTGGATCGCTTGGTTGCAGTGGAAGCAGAGCTTCATCTTCACTGCAGCGGCTTTGTTACTGTGAGCGGCTGATGATTGTGAAAACTGCTCAAACAGAGAAAAATTTTGGGAGGAGGTTCGTGGGTTGTGCAAATTATAAGGCAAGTTGTATGTTTATAGTTAGTGTTGCACAAATTTGGGCAAGTTCTTCAACGACATAATTTATTGTTTAGGGTTGTAATTGAGTACCCTTGGCAAAAGAAAAATGGAGAGAGAAAAAAAATCTTGATGTTGAATTCTCTGTTTCCTGTAACTCAATGGTCTTGCTGGTATTTCATGTAAATTAATGTTTTGAATTGCAAGCATAACATCGTGGCTGTGAGGATTCTTCATTTTGAAGGCCCTTTCAGTATTATTTTTTCTGTTACTTAGTGTTGTGAACAAAAGTGGTATATAGTATATTCACTGCAGTATAAATTGTTAAACATTGGATTGACTATTTATGCCTTGTTGTACTTGGTATGTTGTATATTCAGTGCAGTATATGCAGTACTACATTGGATTGACTATTTATGCCTTGTTGTTCGACCTAGTATGTAGTATATTCACTGCAGTATAAATTGTTTAGGATTGTATTGACTGTTTATGCCTTTAGGGATTCATCTAGGGTGATTTTATAGTCATTCTAACATATCATATCATATATATATATATATATATATTTTGTTTTTTTGTTATTATTGTCTGGGAAACTATACTTACCCTTCTTAATCTACCATGTCCCTTCAATCTTTTAATTAGTTTCATTTTTATATCACATAAAAAATGCAAGATGGAACTTCAGTTTGCATAGATCAATTGCATAATGGATAAAGTTGGTTTACCTTTTACATAATGCTCGAAGACATGAATTAATGGGCATATGCAAAAAGAGTTTCCATGGATATGCCACTTGCTAGCAGTGCAATAGTGATATTAACGGGCCATATATAGGTATCTGGGGTGAGAATCAGACATGGTGAGACAATTTAGATTAAGGTAGTTTTGACGTGAACAGTATTAATACTTCGTGTGTGGAAGGTCATTATAGTAAATTGAGTAGAAATATGAGCACTAGATTAATTCGGTACCTTAGGCAGAATCTAATTGATGAAGTAAACTCATTGGGTAAATAATTGGGAATGGCTTTTTCTTTTGTAATTTTCTGCAGAGTGCTTCTTTATGCAGCACTAGTGCTTTCCAGATGGTGTACGCAGTACTAGTAATTTTCTGCAAAGCGCTTGTTCATTACTCCAAAATATTTTTTTGTCTTTAGATTGGTGATTAATATTTATTTGTTTACTATTTTATAGATTAACCGAGATTGTGGTTTTTTTGAATGGATTGATCCTGAGTTGTGTGCCAGTTGTAAAAGGGTTGGAAGTTGGTTTTGGTGAAGGGAGGAAAAATTGTTGTCCAAAGCAAAACGGTGTAGAGACATGGTTGAAGTCGAAGTCAGTAAGGTGAAGGTAGAAATGGAGAAAGAAAATCTGCGGGTGAAGACAAAAATGGATAAAGAAAATATGTGTGTGAAGGTAGAAATTGATAAAGAAATTACCCGGTATCGTAAGGAAGTAGAGATTGGGGAGATCAAACTTCATGCAGTAAAGCAGAATTACCAAATAATGCTTGTTTGTTCGTGGATAATTTGTTTAAGTTGTATTCTTGTTTTTTGGTTTGGATACAATCAAAGTGGTCTGTACGTATGCAAAGTTGGGCATATGAAGTTGAACTGAGGTGTATGTACTGTTGGGATGACATTGTCATTTTTTATGTCTAAGTGTCATTTTGGGAGCATGGTGTGCTCTGTTGTGCATGTGTACTTTTGGGAGCACAATTGTGTCTTTTGTTTTTAGGTCTTTTTGGGATGACATTATGAATGTAATGTAGTTTTTAGCTTACCCCATGTAGCGTACTATATCGCACATGTTATTTGTAATTAAGTTATTAGTTGCTATATGTATGACTATGAGCTTCCAAATGTCAATTGTGGAGAAGTATGACATCATGCAACCAAATCTCATCCTTGCCGTTAACTATAAAATTATTGTGCCTACATGATATATGATAAGCATTATATTTGATATGATTAATCTGCACCTGCATAATGACTCACATTTTCCAACAAGTAACTAAGCTTCAACTAATAATTAACAAATTACTCAAATAATGACAATCTTCAATTAATAATTTATTCCAATTATGTAGAACAAATTAATGTCCATTCACAAATATGTAAAACACAATACATACAAAACACAATAAAGTAGAAGAAATTAATGTCATTAATATGCACATTCACAAATTCATACAAAACACAATACCAACTTCCATAGACATTAACATGTTGTCTATAGACATTACATATTTGTCACATAAAACATTACATACTTGTCACAAAAAAATATTACACACTTGTCACAACAAATATTACATACTTGTCACACCAAACATTACGTAGAAATCACAAAAGAAAAAAAAAACATAAAACTACAAGTCCAGCACATTACGGCTTCCACCCTGGATTGAGCCGTTTTTTCTTCGATTCCACAATTGCAATTCCCTTCTGTATTGTACTCACAATACGTTTTCTTTTAGCTTTCTCCACAATTTCTGACTTTGCTTCAGCACCACTGGATGTAGCAGCTACACCAGTAGATGCAACTATACCACTTTGGCCTCGACCGCCTTTGACTGCACCACGTCTACGTCCACTGCCTCTCCCTGTACCACCTCTGCCTGCAAATCCCCCCTAGTTTTAGGCCCTACTCTTCCACCACCAATAGTTTGACCTCCAATTGCACCACCTCTAGTTGTAGGACCTCTAGTTTTAGGTTCCTCTTCAATAAGGTCAATGTGTACAGGAGCCCTGGTGGGGGTAGTACGGAAAATACCTCTAATCCGATTAGATGTACGAGTCCTTGTTGCAGGACCTCCTGTGACAATTGCAGGAATTTCTATCTCTTCCATGCCAGCCATATTGCCCCATGTTGGGGGTAAGATAATTCCTGGTGCAGGTCCAAGGCCGGTGACCTCTTTGTCAGGACCAAATCCAGGTGGCGGTGTGTGCTCCCTTTCATCAACAAGACTGGGGACTACAAATTGTTGCGGAGTACGTGTATGCTGAAGTTTCCCCTTACTCTTCTAAAAAAAAAAGAGGGGAAACTATGAATTTCCAAACAAGTTAAATAACTAAATATATAAATATGTACAATATAAAAAACAATTTTCTTTATGTACCTTCGCTGCATTTGATGACTGTGGACCACCACTGCCACTCTTTTTCTTTGTCTGGCTTTTCTGTTACCAAAAAAATTGTCAGTGAATTGTAACAATGCACTTTATGGTTTTGTACCTAAACCATAAAAATGTCCACAAATCTATACATGATGTTTTTTAATAATTAAATAATAATTTGTCCTACATGAGGAAAGCATAGAAGTAACACTGAACTGCACCATATAGAGAAAATAAAACATCAAACAACCGAGAATCTGTTTAGTTAATAACATAATGCTATTAAAAGAATATAGAAAATGGGAATGATTGACACCAAATATTTTGTTGCCCACAGAATGCCCTCATGATTCTTCTATTACTGATTTAACAACACATGTTGTAGAAGCATTTGTTTGGTGGAAAATGAACAATTACCATAAAAACAAGATAGGAAAAGGGTTCAGAAGTTGTGAGAAAAAGAGTGAGAATCAACTCTCCTAATTGGAAGGTTTAACGATAAAGTACTAATTATAAAAATAAAGTAGATTGAGCATGAGTTTGATTCAAAATTTGATCTCAATTTAATGTTAAAAGAAATTAAGCATTCAATATAAATTAGAATCATAACAAATAAAAAAAAAATGTCCAAGCAGTTGTCAAAAATTGGATATAATGACACAATTTAACAGTAGGTAGATAATTCTATATTTTTTGTTTCTAAGTACGGGTTCATGGAGTTCACAAACAAACGATCCAAGTGTCAAAGCTACACGTTGAAGTGGGTGAAATCTACAAACCCTGATATTTCATGGTTTGTATTTTTACAGTCAGTTAGTAAGTATCTTATGGACCCATTTGCTGACCAAGGTTAATTTTAGCAACTAAAAACAATGGCAGTGATAAACACCCGACACACAAATACCCATAAATTCATACATTGTACACAACTTGTGCCTTACTTTGACCCGGCGTTTGAGTATTGGAACCAACACTTCGTGACTGCAGGAAAAAAAAAAGAAAAGAGCTTATTCATTAAAAGTACAAAAGCAGGCACTTATAACTATATGGAATATTAAGGACAGATGAATAGAGTACATTGATACTTACACTTCCTCCAGGTGGGGTATTAAGCTGACTTGCTGAACTCCTTTTCAATGGACAGCTCCTCTTATTGTGACCTAAGCCGGTATACATCCCACATCTCATCCTTGCACCAAATTTCCTCATTCGGTGTGGATTTTTGGGGTCCCTACTCTCATCAGGCGCCCTTTTTCTTACTCTCTTTGGTCTCCCAGGGGCCACTCTATATTTTGGTGGTTCCAATTTATAATGGTTGGTTTTTATCCATTGCTCCTCACTTAGGATTGGGTAAATAATTGGTGCATATGCCTTTTTGTACCGCTCTATTGTGTAGTAGTCATCAACATAGTCTTCGGGATTCCCACAATCATAGAGTATAGCAGAAAAGGCATGGGGGCAGGGGATTCCAGTGAGTTCCCACTGCCTGCAACCATTGATTCTTCTACGCAAATCCACCACCTACTATTTGTTGTCTGGAGCACCAACCTCAAACATTCCATCACCGGCGTAGGTTGTAATGCAGTCCATTGCTTGTAGACCAATCGCCTCCATCTTTTGTACAATTCAAGGGCACAACCTACCACTCAATTTCTCAATACCTTCTCTCTTCGCCTGATACCTCCTCATCAACTTTTTCCTTATCATCTCCAACAATGTCAAAATCGGTTTGTCCCGCGCCTTCAAGATGTATGAGTTGAAGCACTCACAAATATTGTTCACCAACAAGTCACACTTAGGATGTTCATTAAACGAAGCCCGAGACCACCCAATGGGGTTAATCTGACTCAAGTATTCGTAAGCATCCTTGCTAAGTGTCTTCAATTCCTCCATATGAGCACTAAATTCATGTCAGTGTGTGCAGACGCTGTAGCCCATAACTTCTCCTTTAAGGCCAAACCTTTATGTCCCCCCAAGTCCCTGAAGTTGGCATACAGATGCTTAACACAAATCCTATGATTGGATAATGGAAGCACAACCTCCAAAGCCGGCATGAGACCATGCAGAAGAAAGACAATTAAAATGTTATAAATAAATATTATTGAAGTGTTATGTAAAATTATTGTTGACCATTAAATGTAATATAACTTACTTTTTGTCTGTCTGAAATGAATGTTGGTCTAGAGCCCTGCTCATATAGTCCAAGATCAGATACAAGGGTTTCCAAAAACCATATCCAAGAGTCTTTCGTCTCAGCTTCAACAATAGCAAAGGCAATTGGGTACATATTATTATTCCCGTCCCTTCCAACTGCAGATAATAGTTGACCCTTGGATGGCCCTTTCAGGAAGCATCCATCCACCCCTATTACAGGCCTACAACCCTCCAAAAACCCCTTCTTCATTGCAGCCAGAGAAATATATAGTCTTCCAAATTTTGGAAGCACACTAGGGTTTGGTCTGTCCACCTTCATCATCACACAACTTCCCTTATTGGTCCTTCTCAATGTCTCACAATAATACCATAGACAACTGTATTGATCTTCAAGCCTACCATATATTTTTTTACATGCCTTCTTCCTAGCCCAATATCATGCTTGGACTTACATCCACCTTCCATTTCTCCTTCACCTCATGTTGTATGACATTCAATGGCATGTTGGGCTGAATTCTGAACTTCTCGATCAATTTGTCGGCTATCCAAGTTGAGTTCACAATTGAGTTCTTGTATTGCCTACCACACACATGTTTCAGCTGCATAGATCTTATCTGAAAAGTTTGTTCACCAGGAACCTGCTTTGCATACACACGATACCGACACTTGTCATCCTTGCACACCACAATACACTTTCATCTTTCATTCCTTTTCAACCTAATTTCCTTGCCCCTAATCAGATTGAACTCTTTAACAGCTTCTCTAAACGTTTGTATGTCTGGGAAAGTCATCTTGAGGTGCAACACTGGGTTAACTAGGTCAACGCTCTGAAATTCAAGTGACCTGGCAGCTATTAATTCACCTTCCTCACATTCCTCATCAATAACAGGTGGTGACTCCAGTATGTCACTCTTAGCCATGTCTGAGTTACAATCATCATCATCAACTTCTTCAAATGCTCCTTTATTCCTAGGTCCAGTTTCAGCCCTAACAAAATCACCGCTTTGATGGGCCTCATCTTCATTTCCACTTTCTTCATCACATTCTTCATCATCATCTTCTTCATCATCAACTTCTTCTTCTTCATCACCCTCTTCTTCCTCATCACCTTCTTCTTCTTCTTCATGACCTTCACTCTCATTATCACCATCACCATCACCATCTCTAGGTCTTCCAGCAGAACTAGTTCCAGCACCACTAGTTCCAGCTCTACCATCTCCTACATCAACGTCTACATCAAATAAGTCTTCCCCATCACTGACCTTGTCTTTCCACCAAGGGTCATTGTAATCAGCCCTCCTCCTCTCCTCTTCATCATCGTCTTCATCATCCACTTCATAGTCCTCCTCATCACCGTGACCACCCCCAAAACACACAAGATATAAATGCACAATAAAGTGCCCTTTATGGCAACCAACCATACACAATACATCATCGTCCGAGGTTATCAAATGCAAACCACCCATTAAGTTGTTCTCGAGTTCTTTAAAATATATTAAATCCTCTGCCTTGTACCCGTAATTTTTACAAATATCTTCTAATTCAAAAAAAAAGACAACTGGTCAGGATCATAACTATCACTGTGAACAGTCACCTCTCCACCCACATACTCACAACCAGAACTCCTGTCAAACCTACCCCCATAACAAACCTCAAACACTAAATTCGATGACCTCCTACAAAGAGAACGAATAAAAATATATGATCAGAATCTTTACATATATAGACATAACACCACAAAGGAGTAAGACAGCACAGCACAAAGGATAATGTTGTCAAGCTAATGTGGCAGTCGCATGGGGCCCCCAATTTAATAAGGCCATCAATTAACAAATATTAATACAAACAATTTTCCTAAAAAAAAAAAAAAAAAAACCCTAAACCCTAAATCCATACTCTTTAATTAAGGCATCTACTCATGGTAAAGAAGTAGTTTACAAGATGTCACAATTTAATAAGCCCTCCAATTAATGAACATAATGAAACAATTTTCATAAAAAAATAAAAATAAAAATAAAGGGAATCAGATAACAATATAGATATTCTTATAAAAAATACAATCTTAAAAAGGTATATATATATATTGTTTGGCCTTGTGAAATGACAAACATAACCCTCAAGTAGAGAAAGGAGAGGAAAGGATCAGGTTTGAAAGATTGTTTCTAACATCTAAAATCAAATGGGAAAAGTAAATAAATAAATGCTAGACGATGGAAAGTTTCTAAAATATTTTATTCAATTACAAACTCATATCTTTATAAATTTCTCCACTTGAACTTTTTGCCTAAGGCTTCAAAATATATCGGGACGGCCCTGAATATATAGCAATTCTCCTAAAGAAGAATATACATAGAAGATTAAGGGACATAATATATAGCAGATTATACATCTCTTTTATTGTAAGGTTGGCACACATTGACCTATAATTAGTCGCATATTAACAACTTTGTTTCATTTTTATCATTTGAGGGCAGTTTACTAGATTTGGGGACCACTTTTGTTCACACCACAACACTATACTGAATTTGGGATCACTTTTGTTCAACCACTTATCTTGCAGCGGAAACAAACAATTTCACCAAAGCAAAGCTCGCAATAAAGCCAACAAATGCAAATACAATACAATAAGACAAACAAAACAATAAATTAACATCCCGTACTACAAGATAACCAAAGAAAAACACCCATCACTAAAGCCCCAAATTATCAAAAACCCTAGTTTTTTTCATCTACTTTTTTGCACGGTGGGGGTATACGATTTGAAAACGAAAAACACTTACCTCGTGCAAATAAACTCTCTGCTTTGTCGCTGTCGAGTGGTTGTCGCGAGATTGTCGCCGAAATGGGTGAGATGTGGTCCTCGCTTTCTCCTTGCTTCTTTCTTTCTTCTTCTGCCCTTCACGACTTTCACGACTTGTTGTTGAAAGGGGAAAAAGTAACTGCACGGGAAATTTACTGATTGGCTGGGTTGGGTTGGGTTAATGGTGCGTATGGTCAAGTGGGCAGGTCAAGTGTGCGTTTGGATGGAGGGGTATTTTTCGCAGAAAATGACAAGAAGTGGTCACGTGCGTTGCACGTGATCACGGTTCCGTCAGTCAAAGGGGGTTTGACTGACGGAATGGCCGAATTGCAAATGTTTGACAAGTTCGGGGGGGTGGATTGCAAAAATTGAAACATTTGAGGTTGAATTGAAAATGGTTCCAAACTTTAGGGGGGTAAAGTGTAATTTTTCCTTTTTTTTTTATGAAAAAGTAAAAATATTTTGTTTTGTAATGATTTTTTTTTGTTTGAATAGTAATAAAAAGTTATTGATAGAATATAAAAAATAAAAATACTATGACATTGCTATGGATTTAGAATATAAACATATTACATTCCAAATAAAATATAATAGTCCTACAAATCTCAAATGATAGCAATAGAACGGTTTCAAGATTGAAAAAAAAAAAACATCTCAGTCTCGGAATCAGAGTGAGTTAGATAAGTGTTTTTTTTTTTATTATTATTATTTTTTTAGGGTTTGGGAGAAAAGATATTTTATACTTTTATAATTAAAAGAGAAGCATAGAAGCATGCCCATATTTTTTTTAAAAAGAGTATAAATAAATTTTTTTAAAAAAATACGAAAAATACTGTTAAGGGAGAAAAGTATGTCATGTCCCTTGCATGCGCATGGTTGCACATGAAAACATGGAAGATGAGATTCTTTTAGCATTTGTTTTTTAAGTTTTTTTTTGAAAAAAAATCCGAATTCAATTGAATATAAAATAATAATAATAATAATAATAATAATAATAATAATGATTATATAGAAAAGTGAAAAAATGGTAGTAAAAAGTGAAAAAAAAAAAATTTATTTTGTAGTAATTTTTATTTGAATAGTAAAAAGTGAGAATATATTTTATTTAAAAAGTAAGAATATTTTGATTTTCTATTTTTCATTTTTTATGATAATTTTTTTGAAAAAATAAAATAAATAATATTGAGAAATGTGGCGTTCTGGGGTGTTGTTTAGTGAGAGTCTTAATCTCAGTGTTCATGTTTAAAAACAAAAAATGTTTTTTATTCCATTTTATAAAGAGCATTTGTTCACTGCTCGAGAATTCGTTCCAATCAATGCCCACAACTACTCCCACTAAACTTATTTTGTCTGTGTCTTGATCTCAGTGAATGAGAGAGAGAGAGAGAGAGGGGCAGGAGGCAGGACTCGGAGACAGACAGGCGTGGGAGAGAGAGAGAGAGAGAGAGAGAGGCAGAAGACGGGCGTGAGGTTTACGGCTTCAATTAATTTGTTTAAAAAATGATCTGTATACAGTTTCAAAATGACGTCGTAAACAATGATTGAAAAAACACTTTTTTTTTTTTTTTAATTTCTTTAAACGAAAATTTTTACTTCTTTAGAACGGAAATTTTTATTTGGGATAAATGGAAAATTGGTAGATGTTGTAATTGGTCTAAATTATAAATCACTATCTCTATGTAGTATCAAAAATAATTTATCAGTCTATTTAATTGGCTTAAATTATAAGTCACTCACTAAGGTATAAACACATGTTATTATTAATTTATGAATTTAAAAAATGACAACTACGATTTTTTCACATCATTTTAAGATACCAACTAAGATTACGCATCAACCTTCAAAGATATGATACGTATTTGGGTCTTCTAGCCTTGGTGGGGAAATCACGGATAGCAGCCTTTAGGAGTAGTATTGACCGGGTGTGGAAGAGGCTGCAAGATTGGAAGTTAAAATTTCTTTCTCAAGCAGGAAAAGAAATTTTGATTAAAGCAGTGATTCAGGCGATATCTACATATAGTATGAGCGTTTTTCTTCTTCGGAAAACGTTGTGTTCGGAGATTAATTCGCAAATGCAAAGGTTTTGGTGGGAACATCAAAATAATGATTCGAGGGTGCATTGGATGAGTTGGAGGCGTATGAAAAAATCAAAATCAGCCGGAGGTATGGGCTTTCGTGATTTCCATAGTTTCAATAAAGCACTTTTAGCAAATGTTGGCGTTTGTGGTCTCAACCTAAAAGTTTGCTTGCAAGAATTATAGAGGTTAAGTATTATCCGGGTGGATCAATCCTTGAGGCAGGAGTGAGTGGGACATCGCCCCTCCTTAATTTGCTTGGATGAGAATTCATAGCTCTTGTTCAAAGAAAACAAAACGTTGAGGTGAAGGGAGTCCCCTTTTCCATCCCAGAGGATTGGGCGAAGTGAGGATATGGATTTGGAAAGCGTCAGTCATTTGCTTAAATGTGATTCAAGGGCTAAAGGGAAACAATTCTGCGGGGTGGATTTAGAGTTCTAGGATTATTATTTGTCTTTTGGTCGTAGTTTATATACCAATGACTTTGGATTATCTGTTAATTTTGTGATATTAGGTGTTAATTTTGTTGGGATTAAGTTTATAAACCAATACCCAAATAAACGGACACTCACAAAGAATAGAAAGAACAAAGACAAGATTGAATTACAATACTTTAATATTGAAGAGAAAATATCAAGCTTCTCACTTGCTTCTTCTTACTTAATCTAACATACATAATATCCTTATATAATTACGGATTTTTTCTATATTTACACAAATATTACTTAACATACAAAAGTCAATAAAAACAACTCATTAAGTTGCTACATATTAAAGTCTAATAACATGCGGCTAACTTGCTACTAAAAGTTCAATAAAATTGCTACATATTAAACATCTTTTGACTTCTAAGACAATGCATAATTTACTAAGCCAATTAAAGTAAATGAAGGTTGCCGTTGAAATGCTAGAAAAACTAGAAGGAAACGTGTACGGTTTGCTTTCTTTGACTTTGCATTTTATTTGAACTTCCAACAAATTTACCAAGGAACTATTGTTGTTGTAGACATTGGTGCAAATGTGAAATGTGTATATAATAGGCATTTATATACATGTTTTAGTTAGTTGCTGTTGGGTCATGAATCCGCTATTTAAACCCAATAGACCCCAAACCCGATCTTGATCAAACGGTTAATTTGACAAAGCCTCGGAATAGCTTTCCCCGAGAAGGCCTCATAAACCGGCACAGTCTCGGTATTTGACTCCAAGACCGTTTCTCGGATAGGAGTCGGACGTCGGATCCAAGACGTTACACCAAATGTGAATAAGTCAGAATACCAAGGGTAAAGTTGCCATTATACAGTTACGGATATCCAAAGATTCAAATTCATTTCAATGAACATTATCCTACATTTGAAAGAAGCCTTCAACAAACAATCCCTATACTAGCGGGATAAGAGGCAATTTAAATTCGAAAAGCAATATACGTCTAACGACGACTTGCTGCCTCATCCCAAGATTCATCCCTTAACAGAATAACTGCAAACCAGATATTCAGGGATAAGAGTCCCAAAATATACGGGAGACAAACTCCACTCCATGCCTATAAATACAACTCTCGATTTCTATGAAAGGTAGGGGCAATCCTGGCTTTAAAAACTTTGATTGCTTAAACACTCTTTCCTCAGGTCCTGACTTAGGCATCGGAGTTTCCCCGCCGGGACACCACCGGGGGTCTCTAATCCTATTTGTTCTCCTGTGTGTAGTCTGAAATATTGCCGAAGCTCATCGTACCACCTGAAGGCGTGCCACGTCACCATCCCGAAAAACTGTGCATCAACAGTTGCTAACGTGAGGGTTAGCAAAAAAAACACCTTTGTTAGATCTCATTTTCAATGGCTAAACCCAAAACCAAAAAAATGAAGAAATACAATTTCATTTGTACTGCATAAGTGCATAACTGAAACAAAGATTTAAATATCCAAACAATTTTGAAAGAAGCAAGAAGTCAAAATACAACGGCTACACCTTAGCTACGTTTGGCAAGGGGAGGTCCAGCACTGTAGCTGGAACGGCACTGTTCCAGCTACAGTGCGGAGCTGACATTTGGTCAATTTTTTTATTTTTTTTTTTAAGCAAAATATTAAAAAAAAAAAAAAAAAGAGGAGAAAGATGGGGTGGTTCTAGCCACCCCTTGGCCAAAATGGGGTGGCCGGACCACCCCATTTTTGGCCAAGGGGGTGGCTGGAGCCACCCCCTAG
>NC_081550.1:8651314-8673502 GCF_901000735.1 Corylus avellana
AAATCCTATTTCTAATATCTAATATATATATTTATTTATACGATACAAATAAAACTCTCGCGGTTTCACCTCACTTCGGATTTGAATTTTATATAAATATTCTATAAAGAACTAAAATATAGAAATATTCTATAAAAAACTAAAATATATAACGAGCTAAAAAAAAGGAATTTGAAATAGCATTCTAATTTTTTTGTTTAGAATTTCGAATTCTATTCTATTTTCTACTCTATTATTAGATATTATTATTAGATATTAGAGATATTAGAAATCGATATTCTAAACGGAAATAAAATTTATTTTATTTATTTATTATTTTTTAATAAAAATATTTTTATTTATTTTTATTATAGTTAGATTATTATATTATAGTTAGATTATTAGGGCTATATGGACTCAAACCGTAGACCTTCTCGGTAAAACAGATCAAACTGATTAATAATCTAATTAACCCCTTCTATCATAGGGATCAATTTCTAGTCGCATAGCTTCATAATAATTCTGTAAAGCTTCCGCATAATTTCCTTCGGATTGAGCCGACATCCGTTGTGGTCATCTTGGATTCAAAGAATCTCCGTTCCAGAACCGTACGTGAGATTTTCATCTCATACGGCTCCTTTTTTATGTGCATAATGAGAATAATACATGGAATCATCAAAAAAGATTGAAATAATTTCATTATGAACCGAACGGGGCTAGTGTTTTTACAAGAAATCTCTAACCAACCTTCCTGCAAAAGATCTTTTCTTAACGTCAAGTATCTTGGTACTAAAAAAGGGATTAAAAAAGAAATCGACCTTTACTTAATTATTATGTGGACGGCAGGGGAAATTAAAAGCTAATGCCACTTGAAGCAAAAGCAGGCCCCACCAAAGAGAAGAAGCCACAATGCCGACCGGCAATGTGCACGCCACTTACTGTCATTGCAAGTTTCCAAACGTTGACCGCTTTTCTACAACGCAGGCCTCCTTGCATATCACAATACCCAGAGCCTTAATTTGTAGGAGAAACTGTAACCTATTCTCAAACTCTGCAAATTAATTATCATTTGCATTATTAAACAGGCTTGCAAGTCTCCGATCCATGGCGTCCACCAGCATTCAGAGAGCCTCTTCGTCTTCTTCTTCGACACCTTTATGGAGATATGATGTTTTCCTCAGTTTTCACGGTGAAGACACCCGCAAGAGTTTTACCGACCATCTACATACTGCTTTGAAACAGAAAGGCATTTTCGTATTTAGAGACGATGAAAAGCTCAAACGAGGAAAATATGTTTCTGATGAGCTGTTAAAAGCAATACAAGAATCCATGTATGGGATTGCCGTTATCTCTACAAACTACGCCTCCTCTAGATGGTGCCTGATTGAACTTGCCAAGATGGTCAAATGCATGACAGACACGGGGCTAATCATTTTGCCCATTTTCTACCACGTGGATCCTTCCCACGTACGAAACCAGACGGGGAGTTTTGCAGAAGCTTTTGCAAGGCATGAAAAAGATTCTAAGGTTGACATCGAGATGATGCAAAAGTGGAAATCTGCTTTGACAGAAGTGGGCAATATCTCCGGATGGCATCTATTTGATAGGTAACCCTTTTTGTTTCTCTCTTTTTCGTTTTCTTTTGGATCTAGCTAATTAAATCGTATATTGGCTAATCATCATCCTAAAAACTCAGATTTTGTAGAAGAAGTTCAAAAAAAAAAAAAGATTTAGAGATATTAATAAACAATATTTGGGGGAGTTCAAATCCATAAATTTTGGATTAAAATGCTATTGCCATTTCTAATCACAGAAATCCTTGCGACTGGTTGACATTTGACAATGAATAATCTTTTTATCCTCTATATATCATTGTCTCACAAATTTACAGTTTGTGCATAATTGCTTTGATCAACAAAAGCAGCATTAATTATGTAGTAAATGTATTTAATTAGTCTATTTGTGATATCTTTTTCTTATTTGTGAAGATAAAAGAAAATAAAGAATTTGAAAAAGGGAATACAAGAAGAAGCATACAAATAATTTAAGGGAAACTTCATTTAACCCCTAAACTTTTCGTGCATTTTCTTAAATTTTAAAAACTCTCAATTTAGTATATCCAACTTTTAAAAGTTTGTAATGTCACCCATACCGTTAGGGTTTAGGGTTAAATTAGACGGAATATATGTGAAATGTCCCTTATAATCCTATATTTAACATTTTTTAAATTTCTAAATAATTAAAATTTCTTAAAAAAAAAAATAGAACCCATGGCTTGGCCATGGGTCAACCCGGCATCAATTTATTTTTTTATTTTAATTTAAAAATGGGTATTTTGTCATCCTCCATTAGGATTTAACAAAAAATCCCAATGGAAATGTGACATTGCAAACTTTTTATAGTCAAGTGAATAAAAAAAAAACATGATTCTTTATTAGACCGTACAAGGAACCAAGCAAATCAAATCTTAATTATGATGATAGATTATAAATTAAGATTTCTCATTTATTTGTTAAATGAAGCTAACCATTGTACATGATTAAACATTTTGTCTCTCTATGGCTATACTGACGTCCTATCTTTTCTGCAGTCATGAATCAAAAGTTGTTGAAGAAATAATTAGTAGAATTATATTTAGAGGAATGGTTAACTTCTCAAATGTTTCCAAGGGTTTTGTTGGAATAGAATCCCGTGCGGAGGAAATTATGAGCAAACTTTGTATAGGGTTGGATGATGTTCGCTTTTTGGGGATTCATGGGATGGGTGGAATTGGGAAGACAACTCTGTCAAAATTCATTTATGAAAGAGTTTCTCATCAATTTGAAGCTAGTTGCTTTATTGCTAATATTAGAGAAGAAACTAGAACTGATTATGATCTAGTTTATCTACAAAAACAACTTATTTCTGAGATCCTCATGGACAGAGAAATAAATATATGGAATAGCTATGGGGCAACTAGAGTGATAGCAAACAGACTACGTAATAAAAAGGTTTTTATTGTTCTTGACGATGTAGATGGAGAAAAACAAGTAAAAGCATTAGCAGAGAGCCATGATTGGTTTGGTCAAGGGAGTAGAATTATTATAACAAGCAGAGATCGACATTTGCTAAACAGATTTGTGGATAATACCTACGATGTTAAGGTGCTGAATGATTCTGAAGCTTTACAACTCTTTAGTTGGAAAGCCTTCAAGAAACCCCATCTTGAAGAAAATTACGCGCAATTGTCTATGGATATTGTGAATTATGCTCAAGGCCTTCCTTTAGCTCTTGAAGTTTTTGGTTCCTTCTTATTTGGTAGAACAATGGATGAATGGAAGAGTGCCAGGGATTTACTAAGAAAAAATCCCAATGCAGAAATTTTGGATAAGCTAAAAATAAGTTATGATGAATTGGAGGATTTGCAGCAAAATTTGTTTTTAGATATTGCATGTTTCTTCAACGGAGCATACATACATGGCATCATATACAAACTAGAAAGTTTTGGTTACTATCCGAACATCAATATGAGAGTTCTTGTGGACAAATCTCTTATAACTATGTCAGGGGGAAGATTGCAGATGCACGATTTGTTACGAAAAATGGGTCAGAAAATAGTTCGTTGTGAGTCTGAGGAGCCTGGCGAATTCAGTAGATTGTCGTGTAACGAGGATGTCATTCATGTATTGAAAAATAGTACTGTAAGTGGATTACTCTAAAAACAATTATATTTTGATATTGATTCTTCTAAGTATTTGTCAATTAATATTTCCATCCCACTAATTTCATTTGTCTTGGTTACTAGGGAACTGATGCGGTTACAGGCATTGTTCTAAAATTGCCTTTACAGAAACAAGAGCGGCTAAATGTTGAAGCCTTCTCAAAGATGAAAAAATTGAAAATGCTTCAAATTAGCAATGACTATGATTTTTTACGATGGCTTTCTAATGCTTATGATCATTTCTACACTAATCTGGAATGGCGTGGAGATCCTTCAAATGTCATGCTAAGCAATAAGTTATGCATTATGGAATGGTGGAGATATCCTTTAGAATCCTTGCCGACCAATTTCCATTCAGACAATCTTGTTGAGCTCATAATGCGTGAGAGCTGCATCAAGCAACTGTGGGTTGGAAGGAATGTAAGATTTTGGCTTATGCAGATTTAATTTATTCTTATTCTTCTTAGTCCTTTTACTCTAGTTCATTTTATCTAACTATTCATTGGTTGTACAGAGTTTTGACAAATTGAAACACATTGACCTAAGTCATTCTCAAAACTTGATGGAGACACCAGATTTGAGCGGAGTCCCAAATCTTGAGAAATTAGAGCTTGTACGTTGTACAAGTTTGTCCAAGGTCCACCCATCCATTGGATTTCTAAGACGGCTTATATTGTTGGATCTAAAAGGTTGCAAACATCTTAAGAGACTTCCAGACGAGATGACCAGCTTGAAATCTCTTTATTATTTTAGACTTTCTGGCTGTTCAAGACTCAAGAAAATTCCAGATAGTGTGGGTAATATGACATCTTTGCGGAACCTTTATTTGGATAGAACAGGCATAAAAAAGTTACCACGATCATTTAAGAGGTTGTCGTCTCTTGAAAGTCTCAATATATCTAATTGCTCTAGACTAGAGAAAATCCCAAAGAACCTGATTAGTGGTATGGAATGTCTACATACACTTAGGGTAGGTGGAAGTGCTACAAGGAAACTTCCGATAGGCAGTGGACCAGATCCCATTATAAGTCTTTTGATACCAAATTTGTTCTCATGTTTAAGCTCTTTAAGAGAAGTAGATTTGAGTTATCGCAATCTATCAGATGGAGCAATTCCTAGTGATCTTAGTTGCTTATCCTCACTTTATTCTTTAAGGCTGAGTGGGAACAAATTTACGAGAATACCAGATAGTGTCGGTCAACTTCCTCAGCTTGGAAAACTTAACTTGGATGATTGTACTTGGCTTCAATTATTGCCGAAGGTTCCATTGGGATTAAGATACTTGAATGTAAAAAAATGTCCATCGCTGTATTTGTTTTATAAGCAAATGGAGATGTGGAGGACTTCAAATGAAAAATTAAGGAGCATTGATTGCTCCTTTCTACAAGCTTATATTGATTATGATGGAAAACCCTTCAAAATCCTCCATCTGCATCCACGAAGTCCTTTATGGAGTAAAGAAAGTGTGAGTCTCTTTTTTAACACACTAAATTAATTAAGATATAATATTGTTTTGTAATAGCTTTAACATCTTTCTCTCTTTGGTTTTTATTTTACAGTATGAAGATTTTGTTCCTATAGCATGTGGCCCTCCGTTGGTGGGATCAAGAATCCCAGAGTGGTTCAATGATAAAAGCACTAATTCGTTTGGAACAATTCAAATGCATTCAGATGTGGGCTTAGATGGGTACTTTTGGCACTGTAAGGGGTATGCTCTTTTTATTGTTTATGAATTTCATGATCCTCACACTGATCCAAGAAAGGTGGATAAGCATGGGAATTCGAATTCTACAACATTTGATGGCACTCATCATCCCAATTTTCCCAACTTTATTTGTCATTTTCAAGTCAGTGGAGTTGAAATTAGACAACCGTTAGTCCTTTGTGCCCCTGGAGTCCCTTCGGTTGGGCCAAACGGATTTTGGGTGTATATACCAGCTTCGTGGTTCATCCGGAGAAGTGTGGGGAATATATGGAGATCCGTTGAGGCTTCAATTACAACAGGGAGCCTGAATGTTGAGGTAAAGGAGTGTGGGGCGCGTGTAGTACGTGATCAGAGTGATGCTTCCGAGTTGTACCAAGTTCTAAACACCATTTCTCCGCATGCTTTGGGTTTAAAAAGTTATGAGAATCTTTTTTCTCTTTTCGACACCATTTCTCCATCTATGGCCTTATACGGCCCTATTATTATTATGAGTACCATTAAATATATGTGAAATATATTAGAAGCGGAAGAATATGTAAGGACTACATTCTATTGAGTCTGATGTATATAAATGAATACAGATGCCTCTATTTATAGAGAATCTAGGCTTCCTGAAGTAAGTTGAGGCCTTTATGATAAGCCTATTTGGACTGGTTCTAGGAAAGGTTACTATGTCAGTTCAGAAACGTGGGAGTCTCTAAGAAAGAAGAAGGAAGGGATAGATTGGTGGAAGCTGGTGTGGTTCCCTAATACCTAAGCAAGCTTTCATTCTTTGGCTTGCTATGCATGATAGGCTCATGACAGGGGATCGTCTGCTAAAGTGGGGATATAAAGGTGATGTTAAGTGTTATTTCTGCCATAACCAAACTGAGAGTAGAGAGCATATGTTCTTTGAATGCAGTTTTAGTTATCGAATTTGGAAGTTTTTTATGCTTCATTGCAGAGTGGACAACCCTTCTGTTGTTTGGGATGAGATTATGCAACTAGGTATCAGTAAATGGAGAAATAAAGCTCTCAAGGGTCTCCTCTGCCGCCTGATTTTGGGGTTTGTCACATATAATCTTTGGCGCACAAGGAATGAACTTAAGCATTCTGGTCAGCCTCTAACTGAAGAACAGATTCTTAAAAAAATTCTTTGGGAAGTGAGGGCTAGAATAGTTGGGAAAGGAAAATTTCCCAAGACTAGAGAGAATTTGGCCTTAGTGCCTTTGTGGAATTTGCCTGCAGATTTGCTGTTGTAATCTGAAGGTTTGTCTGCTTGATGTTAAGGGTGGCTTTGCAAGGGTTATCTCTGGTTTGGGGAGACTTGAGTCTTTTAGTCTGCAGTTTTGATGTTGCTACAGTTCTTTCTGGTTGTTTAGGGCTTTGAGAGGCTGTGAGTTAGCCTATTGTCAGGGCTTGTATTTGATGCTTAGTGTTTGGGAGGTTTGGTTTGCTGGGGATTTTTTTGTTGGTTTTTTTTTTTTTTTTTTTTTGGCTGCAGTTGTATGTTGCTGCGGTTCTTTTCTGGTTTGAGCCTGGTTGTTTACGCCTCTGTTAGGCTGTGTTTTGGCCTGTTGGTAGGGCTTGTATTTAGTGTTCTTTGATGTTTGTTTTGTGCTTAATGAAGTTATTTATTCATCAAATATTGTATGTTGCTGTGGTTCTTTTCTGGTTTGAGCCTGGTTGTTTACGCCTCTGTTAGGCTGTGTTTTGGCCTGTTGGTAGGGCTTGTATTTAGTGTTCTTTGATGTTTGTTTTGTGCTTAATAAAGTTATTTATTCATCAAATATATATATATACACTACATTGTCAATTTACTAAAGCCGTCAATTTTTGACATAATCTGAAAATTCAATGCGAATCCAATATAAAATTAGTGAATTAAACAATTTTGATAGAACTGTTATCCATATCATCAAAACCAGTTTTCCAGAAAACCTTCACAATAGAATTTACAATCTTTACCTTTGAAAGCCAATGTCATCCTCTTTACTATACTCATAAACCTTGAAAGTAAGAACATATACTCTCATGGCAGGTGAGGGCTTACAATCTTATTCTTTGAAAGAAATGCAGGAAAATATTATAAGCATGTAACACAACTTATAGAAATCCAGTTATTTAGTTACAAATCTTCTTTCAAACAAATTTGAAACGCATTATCTAAACGTACAAACAAAATATGATGACAATTTTGCATTATCAATGGCAACATTAAGTGAATCCTCAATGTTTAGGTTGAATGGCTCATTGCCACAATATTTCTCAACATCATCGTCATTCCCTTTCCCTTGGCCTATGTCGAGTGGTTTTGTCTTATAATTCAGGATTTCTTTTCCCTTCAAGACCTCAAAACATAACTGAACATGACAGACACTGCCACACACATAAGATGGGCATAAACTGGTTGGACCTACTACGTACATGGCCTCAAATTGGAATAATCGTGGCATAAATATTTGCTAGAAAATCAAAATTTTGAAACCAACCCGGCCACACATTGACAGACACGAAGAAACAGAGCAGAGACATACAATGTGGAAACAACCAGCTCCATGAAAGAAACAATATGCACTAAAAGCACTTGTAATTTCCATGAAAGAAACATTTCCTTCTACTTTCGTGAACATGAGAGAGAGAGAGGGAACATTTGACTTTCGGCCAATCATTTATTTGACTTTCCTTCTACTTTCCGCCAATTATTTGCATTAAACTTGAGACTGAAGATCATCCCAATCACAAAAAATTAGTAAAACATGGCTTAATTTCCATGAAACTTCGCATCCGCCAAATTACCTTAATTAATTGGGATGGTTCATCACTTTAACGCGTTGACTTCAATTCTTTGGTCATTTTCTCTGCCAGTTGAAAGGGGATGGGGTTGGCCCAAACACTATTTATCACCATTTTTTCAAAAAATTAACATCAAAACATTCTAACTTTTTTACTTTTTATATCAAATCATTCTCTTTTTATTATTATTTAAATAAAAAAATCACTACAAAACAAAACTTTTTCACTTTTCTATATCACTTTTTCATTTTTTTTATACCAAACATTCTTATTTTTTTTCACATCAATCTACATCAACTACAATGTCTAGGCCAACCCATTTGACAAACACCACCTTAATTTAAGTCCTTTTGTGGGATTAAAAAAAAGACAAAGAAAAAGAAATCGACCTTTACTTTGATTTGTGGACGGTAGGGGAAATTAAAAGCTAATGCCCCTTGAAGCAAAGCAGGCCCCACCAAATAGAATAAGCCACAATGCCGACCGGCAATGTGCACGCCACTTACTTTCATTGCAAGTTTCCAAACGTTGACGCCTCCTTGCATATAACAATACCCAGAGCCTTTGTAGGAGAAACTGAAACCTCTTCTCAAACTCTGCAAATTAATTAGCATTGCAATTCTCCCATCCATGGCGTCCACCAGCATTCAGAGAGCCTTTTCGTCTTCTTCTTCTTCGACACCTTCAATGTGGCGGATCCAGGAGTTTATTCTACTGGGGGCGTCAATAAAATAATAAAATATAATGATAAAATATTTTTTTTTCTTTATATATTATATTTTTATTATAATATGGTAAATACAATTCAAAAAAGAAATTATATCACAATATATGTATCACAAAAAACATATTTATATGCTAAATTGATATATTAGTTACCATGCATGTAGGCACTAGTACAAAAGTAAAGGAAAATACAAAATACAAAGTGTCTAAAATTGCATTCTATGCGGTCTTAGAGAAACAAAATTATCAAGTATCAAATCTGAATCGAAGCTTTTAGCAATTTTCCTTTCAATGTGGACAAGTAAATTATCTTCAAGAAATTCATCTTCTATTTTGTTACGAAGTATTGTTTTAATAATTGTTTACTTCTCATACTCTAATGATATTATAATAAAATTATTAGCATATTCCAATAGCTATTAGCCTAAAATGAATTAATAAAAAGAACAAATCTAAGATTGACAATAATCTTCTGAAACTCGTTATGCTTGACAAAATCCCAAAGTATATAAAACACACCAAGCAAAAAAAAATAATAACAATATTGTTTTAGAATAAGATAAACAAAATGATGAAAATGAGAGATATATCTCAATTAAAAAGATTAAATTATAACCAAGTCAAATTAAGGGCATTGTCATAACCAAGACAAATTAAGGCGTTAATGGCTTTAATTATAAACTTTACTCTCAACTTACTCGGTTGGGTACTTGGATTATGACAAGAAAATGCCAAATATTGATAAATAAACATTAAATTTCTTGACCTTTTTTTTTTTTTTTTTTTTAATGTGAAACCAAGAAACCGAAAAAGCTAGAGGAGTTTTTTTCCTTTTTTTTTTTTTTTAACAAAATTTTGTTACCTGGGGCGGTAAAAAATTCATGCAAGAAAAATACTTAAAAAAATTTTAATTTTTTTTTACCAGGGGCGACCGCCCCCAGGTCGCCCCCACTTCTCTCCGCCACTAGTTCATGGAGATACGATGTTTTCCTCAGTTTTCACGGTAAAGACACACGCAAGAGTTTTATCGACCCTATACATGCTGCTTTGAAACAAAAAGGCATTCTCGTGTTTAGAGACGATGAAAAGCTCGAGCAAGGAAAATATGTTTATGGTGAGCTCTTAAAAGCAATACAAGAATCCATGTATGGGATCGCCGTTATCTCTACAAACTACGCATCCTCTAAATGGTGCCTCATTGAACTTGCCGAGATGGTTGAATGCATGAGAGACACAAGGAGAGTTTTGCCCATTTTCTACTATGTTGATCCATCCGACCTATGAAACCAAAGGGGAACTTTTGCATAAGCTTTTGGTAGGAATGAAAAAGATCCCAAGGTTGACATTCAGGTGATGGGAAGTGGAGAGTTGCTTTGAGAGAAGTGAGCAATATCTCTGGATGGCATGTACATGATAGGTAACTTTACAGTCTTTTCTAATTCTTTCAATATGAAGATGAACAATTAGTTGAAAATTTCTGCAAAATAATCAAATTTTGTTCTAAATTAGTATCATCCTCGACCATAATTAATTTGCTACACTAAAACTTGACCGACTCTCCCATGGATTAACATGACAAATTTTATTTACTTTGATACTCAAACATATATATTGATCAGATCAACTTTCAGTTTGTTTGGACTTTGGGAAAATTTTATTTCTGCCAACCTCTCCAAAGAAACTTCTAGTCTTTTTTTAAAAATAAAATAAAAAATAAAAAAAATATTATTCATCATAAAAACTTAGATTTTGTTGAAAAAGTACCACAAGCAACGATGATCTGAAGTTAAAAAAATAAAAATGATTTAGATAGGTGATGAAGCTAAAATTAACATAATAAAGAAATTTATAACAAAAGAAATTAAACGATACTCATAACAAATCAAGAATCCCATAAAAATCGTGACATGGTCAAATTAATTATATATATCTTACGAATAAATAATATTTGGGGGAATTGAAATCCAAAAATATTGAATGTTTAAAATGGCATTGGCATTTCTAATTAACCATCTACAGCCATTACCATTACACTAATCCTTCCGACTGCAGGTTGATCACATTGAATAATCTTTTTAGCCTCTATATGTCATTGTCTCACAAATTCACATTTCGTGCAGAATTGCTTCTATTAAAAAAAAGCAACACTATGTAGTAAATATATTTAATTTGTCTATTTGTGATGTCTTTATCTTATAATTGTGAAGATAAAAGAAAAAATCTTATTATGAAAAAGGGAATATTGCAAGAAGCATACAAATAATTAAATATAATATTAGGCATACTCTCAAACTAGTGAAATTAAAACACATGGTTTGAGATTTTTCAGTTCTTTGCTGAATGAAGATTAACATTGTACAATATTATTAGGCCTTTTTTTGTCTCTATGGCTATAGTTGATCTATCTTTCCTACAGGCACGAATCAATCATTGTCGAAAATATTAGTAAAAGGATACTTAGTGGATTGAGTCATAACTTCTCAATTGTTTCCAGGGATTTTGTTGGAATAGAATCCCGTGTAGAGGAAATTATGACCTTATTTAGTATAGGACAAGATGATGTTCGCTATTTAGGGATTTATGAATGGGTGGAATTGGCAAAACAACTATGTCAAAAGCCATTTATGAAAGAGTTTCTCATCAATTTGAAGATAGCTGCTTTATTGCTAATATTAGAGAAGAAACAAGAACTCATAGTCTAGTTAATCTACAACAACAACTTATTTTTGAGATCCTAATGGAAAGAGAAATAAATATATATGGAATGAGTATGAGGCAAGCAGAGTGATAGTGAACAGACTACACAATAAAAAGATTTTTATTATTCTTGACGATGTGGATGGAGTAAAACAACTAGAAGCATTAGCAGGGAGCAATGATTGGTTTGGTCAAGGGAGTAGAATCACTATAACAAGCAGATATCGTCATTTGCTAAACAAATTTGTGGATATTACATATGATGTTAAGGTGCTGAATTATGCTAAAGCTTTGCAACTTTTTAGTAGGAAAGCCTTCAAGAAACCCCATCCTGAAGAAAATTATGGGCAATTGTCTATGGATATTGTGAATTACGCTCAAGGCCGTCCTTTAGCTCTTGAAGTTTTTGGTTCCCTCTTATTTGCTAGAACAATGGATGAATGGAAGAGTGCCAGGAATCTACTAAAAGAAAATCCCAATGCAGAAATTTTGGATAAACTTAAAATAAGTTATTATGAATTGGAGGATTTGCAGCAAAAATTGTTTTTAGATATTGCATGTTTCTTTAGTTGAGAATACATACACGGCATCAGATGCAAACTAGAAAGTTTTGGTTACTATCCGAACTTCAATATTAGAGTTCTTGTGGACAGATCTCTTATAACTATGTCATGGGGAAGATTGCAGATACACGATTTGTTACGAAAAATGGGTCAAAAAATAGTTTGTTGTGAGTCTGCTGAGGAGCCTAGCGAACACAGTAGATTGTCGTGTAACGAGGATGTCATTCATGTTTTGAAAAATAGTATTGTAAGTGGATTAGGCTAAAACTAACATAGAGAATTATATTTTGATATTGATTCTTCTTCTAAGTATTTGTCAAATATTTCCATCACACTAATTTCATTTGTCTTGGTTACTAGGGAACTGACGCGGTTAGAGGCATTGTCCTAAAATTGCCTTTACAGAAACAAGAGTGACTAAATGTTGAAGCCTTCTCAAAGATGAAAAAATTGAAAATGCTTCAGATTTGTGTTCATTACCTCCCTTATGAACGTGATAGTTTATGCACTGTGCAATGGCATGGAGCTACTTCGAATTTCATGCTAAGCAATGAGTTATGCATTATGGAATGGTGGGGATATCCTTTTGAATTCTTGCCGACCAATTTCCAATTAGATAATCTTGTTGAGCTCATAATGCATTACAGCTGCTTCAAGCAACTGTGGGTTGGAAGGAAAGTAAGATCTTGGCTTATGCATATTTAATTAATTTATTCTTATTCTTCTTAGTCCTTTTACTCTTCTTAATTCATTTTATCTAACTATTCATTGGTCGTCTATAACAAAGTTTTGACAAATTGAAACATATTGACCTAAGTTATTCTGAAAACTTGATTGAGACACCAGATGTGAGCGGAGTCCCAAATCTTGAGAAACTAGAGCTTGTACGTTGTACAAGTTTGACCAGGGTCTACCCATCCATTGGATTTCTAAGACGGCTTGAAGAGTTGAATCTACGAGATTGAAAACGTCTTAAGAGACTTCCAAACGAGATCTGCTTGGAAACTCTTGAAGATCTTAATCTTTATGGATGTTCAAGACTCAACAAAATTCCAGATAGTGTGGGTAATATGACATCTTTGCGAGAGCTTGATTTGAAGGGAACTGCCATAAAAAAGATACCACTATCATTTAAGAGGTTGTGGTCTCTTGAAATTCTCGATATATCTAATTGCTCAAGACTAGAGAAATCCCAAAGAACCTGTTGAGTGGCATGGAATGTCTAGAGGACCTTTATGTAGGTGGAAGTGCTACAAGGAAACTTCCGATAGGCAGTGGACCAGATCCCATTATAAGTCTTTTGATACCTAATTCGTTCTCAAGTTTAAGCTCTTTAAGAAAACTAGATTTGAGTTATCGCAATCTATCAGATGAAGTACTTCCTAGTGATCTTAGTTGCTTATCCTTACTTTATTATTTAAATTTGTCTAGGAACAAATTTACGAGGATACCAGACGGTGCCTTGCAACTTTCCAATCTTGTAACGCTAGATCTAAGTTATTGCAACCTATTGGATGGAGCGATCCCAAGTGATCTAAGTTATTGCTTATCCTCACTTCATTCTTTAAAGTTGAGTGGGAATAAATTTACAAGAATACCAGATAGTGATGCTCAACTTTCTAATCTTCAAAAGCTTGACTTGAATGATTGTAGTTGGTTTTAAGTATTGTCGAAGTTTCCATTGCAATTATCAGAATTGCGTATAAGAAATTGTCCATCGCTGGAGTTGTTTTATAATAAGCAAATGGAGATGTGGAGTTCAAATGAAAAATTAAGGAACATTGATTACACTTTTGTACAAGCTTATTTTGATTATGATGGAAAACCTTCGAGATCCTACATCTGCATCCACGAAGCCCTTTATGGAGTAAAAAACGTGTGAGTCTCTTTTTTATATATATATATATATATATATATAGACATAGTGATCTCTTTTTTAACACACGCACTAAATTAAGTTATAATATTGTTTTGTAATGGCTTAACATCTTTCTCTTTCGGTTTCTATTTATTTTACAGTTCCAACATTTTGACACCGTGGTAGCATGCGGCCCTGCGTTGGTGGGATCAGGAATCCTAGAGTGGTTCAACGATAAAAGCACTAATTCGTTTGGAACAATTCAATTGCATTCAGATTTGGGCTCCGAACACTACTGGAAGGGGTATGCTGTTTTTATTGTTTATGAATTTCATGAGCCTCACACTACTCATCCAAGAAAGAGAAGAAAACTAGTCAAGGTACATGAGCGGAAGGGGAATTCGAATTCTACAACAATATTTGATGGCAGTAATAGTAATTTTCCTTTCTTTGTTTGTCATTTTCAAGTCGATGGAGTTGATGTTACAAAACCGTTATTCCTTTGTGCCCCTGGACCTGGAGTCCCTTCTGTTGGGCCAAACGGATTTTGGGTGTATATACCCAAAATCCGAATGAGAGATCTGAATGTTAAGGCTTCAATTACAACAAGCAGCCTGAATGTTGAGGTAAAGGAGTGTGGGGCGTGTGTTGTACGTGATGAGCATGATGCTTCCGAGTTGTACCAACTTCTCGACACCATTTCTCCGCCATCTGCTTTGGGTTTACAAAGTTATGCGAATCTTTGTTCTCGTTTGGACAAACAAATGCATCTCCAAGTCAAGGGCCCTATTAAAGAAATGTCGCAAAAGGTATAAAATTCGTCTCATAGGAAACAGGTTAATGGGCATTAAGAGAAAATAAAAAACGTTTGACGTTTCCCTCCCAGAGGATTAGAGGCGAACCCACAAAGAAAATAAGAAGAAAAATACACGAATGACGAGCGAACATAGAGGCACCTCAATCCTCACCTCTACAACTTGGTCCGACACTATACACTAGAGTTACTAGTGCGTTTCTAATTTTACCCATTCTCTCTCTCTCTCCTCTATTTGATTTTAGGCTTATTTTTTTCTATATTCGGTGATTTTGTTCTTGTTTTGGTGTTGACGGTGATATGGGTTTGTGTTGCTATATATTTTTCCTCTTTGTTCATTCGTTGCTAACAAAGTTTCTAAGAATTCAAAGTATTTTAAATTTTCTTATAATTTAAGACAATGATAATATTCTGATTTTTCAAAGTCTGTTTTTTTGTTTTGTCCTCATGTTTCTCTCTGCTAATTCTTGCCTTGATTATTTTATTTAGGGTTAAATACTCTTTTACCCGTAGAGTTTCAACACTTTATTTATTTATTTATTTTTTAGGGTTTTATTTTTATCACAGGAGGTACATGTGGGCTGTAGTTTTTATAAAGACAAAAATAGTATCAACGTTAAAATTCCATTCAAAACTTAACGGAACGTCATGTCACACCAATTAAAAATCGTCAAGTATTATATAATTAAATTTTTTTAAAAAAATTTAAAAATTACATTTAAAAAAAAAAAAATTGGAAGTGGCTGCCATTTGGGGCGGCTGGCCATCCCCTTTGGCCATGGTGGCCTTGGCCACCCCCATCTTGCTGGTTTCGGGGTGGCGAGCCACCCCACAGCTGGATTGACAAGCTCCTTCCATTGATGCAACAGAACTTTCCTGAGCTGGGTGAGAGAAGATTGTATTGAAAGGAGTTGGATTGAATCTACCTTTTACTTTGCCGGATTCCCAAGTGACGAATCCTTGAATGTTTTGCTCAATAGTCTCCTCTCATAAGACCCCCATTTAAAGCAAAATCTGACTATGTCCAGGAACCCATTCCAAAACTTGGATTTGAAGGGATCTGGAAAAGATTTTCCCAGAAAGAGTCAGAAACAGCTTTAGGCTTTGTTAGGTAAAAGGGTTGGAGTTGGCTTAGACACTGTTCATCACCATTTTCCAAAAAAATCAACATCAAAACATTTTAACTTTTTAACTTTTTATATTACATCATTTACTTTTTATTATTATTCAAATAAAAAAAATCACTACAAAACAAAATTTTTTCACTTTTCTATACCACTTTTTCACTTTTTTATACAAAACATTCTTACTTTTTTTTTTTACATCAATCTACATCAACTACAGTGTCTAGACCAACCCATTTACCAAACACCACCTTAATGATCCTGACTCCATATGGGAGCAGAATGAGTGAAATCTCGAAATCTGCAACTCCTTTCCCACATAGAGCTGGTAATATCTACAAAATGGATTAGGATCCCCTCCACTTGAGGGGAAAAATGAGAATCTCATTTTCTTTAATCTCAGCCTTTAGATGAGTCTAAGGGTTCAAAACATTTTAATTTCAAAACTCAAACACAAACACAACCACAAAGGATTTTATACCAAATTTAAATTAAAAAATTATTTTAAAAAAAATGAAAAAAAAAAAACCAAGGAGCGGCTCCGCCCAGAGCTGCCCATCTGAGGGTGGCCGCACGCTACCCCCTAGGCCCTGGGCGGCCACCCCCTTGGCCAAGGAGTGGCCTCGCGCCACCCCAGAAGGCCATGGGGTGGCCGCGCGCCACCCGCAGATCTCAAGGGGTGGATCTAGGGGTGGTGCCCGCATGGGCTTCTAGGGGTGGCGTGAGGCCACCCCTTGGCCATGGGGTAGCCACGCGCCACCTCCAGATCTGCTGGGGTGGCCGCATGGCCACCCCATGGCCTTGTGGGGGTGGCGCAGGGCCACCCTAGGCCTTTTGGGGGTGGCCGCTCGCCACCCCCAAATCTCATGGGGTGGATCTGGGGGTGGCCATGCGACCACCTCATGGGCTTTTGGGGGTGGCACGAGGCCACCCCTTGGCCATGGGGTGGCCGCGTGCCACCCCCAGATCTGTTGGGGCTGGCCGCATGGCCACCCCATGGCCTTTTAGGGGTGGCGCAAGGCCACCCCTTGGCCATGGGTTGGCCGCACAGCCACCCCCATGGCCTAAGGGTGGCCTCGCGCCACCCCCAGCCACCCATGGGATGGCTAGAGGCGGAGGCGAGCCGCCCCATAGGGTGGCTTCTCTTCCAATTATTATTTTTAAATAAATAAATGTTTTTATTATTTATAATCAGGTGTGTTGGGTTTATTTTTGAGCTTTGTGTTCTAGATGCTTTTAGACCCTTAGATATTTTGAATGGCTAAGATCTCAAAAAATGAGAATCTCCAATTTCTCACAATTGGAGGGGATCCTGATCCCTACAAAATCCAACAACTAGTGTACTGTGTACAAAAAAATTATATTTATAGTTAAAATAGAAAATACAATTAAGTAATTAATGAATAATATTACATAATAAAATCAACGTATAAAAGAAAATATAATTCAGTCAAGCAAATACAAAAGATATAAAAATATATTTTGAATATATTCTAATACGGGTAATCAAGTTGAAAGTGAATTTGTGGACTCATATGGGTCTCACATAAATTTAATTGTAAATTTACTAATTCATTATACAGAGATAGAGATAGATAAAAAATATTAGATGAAAAAGTAAAAAATAACTTTTAGGAGAGTTTGACATATTGCCCCTATATTACAAGAGATTTTGAATCCACACGTGTCCTTCATTTAAATTAAATATTTCATGTGTTAGGTCTTACATATTAAAAAAGAGTTTGAGTTCACACATGATGGACGTGAGAGTGTTAAAGTAATTATTAAATGATTAAATTTACGTATTTCTATTAGTTAATTAAGCTTTTAGAAGAAATGGTAATTTAACGAGCATCATCATCGTAAAAACTCAAATTTTGTAGATAAAGTACTACAAAAAGAAGCTTTATAAAAAAATGGTTTACATATATGATGGAGTTAAAATTAACATAATAAAGAAATTTATAACAACAAATTTAACCAGTACTCATAACAACTCAAGAATCACATAAAAACTAAGATATTGTCAAATTATAACACCTTACTAATAAACAATATTTGGGGGAGTTGAAATCCATAAATTTTGGATTAAAATGTTATTGTCATTTCTCATTAACTATCCCACATCAAATCAAAAATCAATCTTCATAAATATTTGCTTTTGAGGAGGACCATGAGTCCATGACTGATCAGTATATTTAATCCTTGTAGTTTACCAATTAAAGAGAAGTCTTCACAGTACCTTAATTATCGCATGATATTGGCAGAGTGGAGAGAGTCATAGCTTGACTTCAACGACCAGGAGTTGTATTTGAGTGTGAAACACCACATAAATGACTTATGATCTCCCTCATCCCTCCAACACTTGATTTGGATTGGAGGCACCATATCAGATCATCATTCATGCGTAACAAATCTCAAAGTATCGGACAGTGAGAACAAAGAGTAACAACATCTTATAATGAGACTGCTTGTAGTTTCTTCTGGTCTTAAGATACCTCGACACACGCAATGGGCTCTGCTTGATTGGTATAAAGTAATTCTATACATTATTCTTGTATTTCTTTGTCACTTTAAAATAACCAATTACAAGCTCAATGATAATTTTATAAGTCACATCATTCGATCTTAAAGTAATACAAGAAAAATTTCTAACATTAATAGGGTGGTGAACTACACTTCAAGTCACTAGCAATTCAGGTTTTTTGTTATTTTAGAAAAATACCACATTTTCAAGCCAAGGGAATGTGGATTCTCACATCTTTCACATTCCAAGCAAAAAGGATTCCCTCCACGTAAGTGCAAAATTTTTAGAATTCCCAACAATTTTAAAATATTACCTTCATTCAAACTTCCCTTTATAGTGATTTATTTATTTATTGGATTTTTATTCAACAATGATTTTGTAGTGATTTATTTAATTTTTTGGATTTTGATTCGACAATAATTTTAAAATTCAAATCAGTTTTAGAATAATACAATAGAAATATTGAAAAAACACTTCTAAAAGCATGTTTACAAAAAGAGTCTATTTATGGCTGTAGTTAGAAGGAAAAAAAATGCAAAATCAGTCCCTATGGTTTAGCTGATTTGCAATTAGCTCTCTGTGATATCAAACTGAACTCAAAGGTCTCTAAAGTATGCCAAAAAAATAATTTAATCCCTACAACCAAATTTCATTAACTAACTTAACAAATTATGATAGCGTGAAACGTTAGAGCCAATAAAATTATGATATTTGTTCTATTTAAGTTAGTGTCACACTAACATAATCTGTTAAATTAGTGGACGAAATTATTTTTTTGGTATACCTCAGAGACCTTTGAGTTCATTTTTATACCAAATGTAGCTAATTGTAAATCAGGTAAATTACAATGACTAATTTTACATTTTTTGCTAGTTAAAATAGCAAATACAATTAAGGAATTAATGAAGAATATTACATAATAAAACCAACCTATACGAGAAAATATAAATCAGTAGACAAATAGGGAATCACTCCTAATTTCCATGAAACTTGGTCTTCACGTAGGCCACCCGACAATTTTTCTAATTTCGATCCCAACAATTCAGACATATTACCCTGAATCCAACTTAATTTCCACGACATTTCCTTCTACTTTGGTGGACAAGAGAGGTAAATCGGTGGACCGATGTTAGGAAATTGAGAGAAAATGTAATGGAGGGGTGTAACACACATATTCGGGCATCCCATCAAACTCTTCAAATTTAACATTTATCTCCAAATATAAAGACACCAAAAGCAAAAATTATTTATTTTTTAATATTATTTTGATTGTTGGGGTGGCATTTTAGTAAATCTCTCACATAGAATCAAATTGAGTGTTTCATGACAATTACATTTATTAATAATAAAAAAAAAATATTTAGTTAAAGTAGAGAAATATTTTAAGAGTTTGATATTTAAGAGTTTTAAAATGTGGCTAGTTAAATAAAAAATGGTAAAGTCCACTTAACCCCCTCAAACTACCACCCCAATGACAATCTACTTCCCAAACTATCAATTGCGACAATTTACTCCTAAAACTACAAAAACAATGACAGTGTACCTCTAATTTACAAAAAATGACAAAATTACCCTTACTAAAATAAAAACAAAAATACTAGAATTTAATTTTTTTTTTCAAATTTTTAAGGGTAATTTTGTCTTATTGAAAATTTTATAGGGTTAATTTCATCATTTTATTTAAATTGGGGGTACATTGTCATTGTTTTGGTAGTTTGGAGGGTAAATTGTTGCAATTGATAATTTGGGGAGTAAATTATCATTAGGGTAGTAGTTTGAGAGAGTTAAGTGAATTTTACATATAAAAAAAAAAAAGTACATTTTCAAAGTTAAATTTAAAGAAATTTTAAAGAGAATGATGGGAATGCTCTCAAGGAGTTTAAATTGAAAAATAATAATAATAATCATAAGTTTTTAGTTTTCACTAGTTACTCAAGAATTTATTATAAAATTTCTCTTAATTAAAATGCAGATGACTCTGCTTTCGTGCATTACTCGCTTGTAGAAACTCTTCACATCCCATCATGCAGAAGATTTCCTTCCCATTTGTTTGTTTGTATGTTGCACAGTGAGGATAGTTTTACAAGAATGTTAGGTAGACATATAACAACTGAAAGGCAATAATACTTTTACAAGAATGTTAGGTTAATTTTGTGTTTGTTTTGTGTGTCCTATAAAAAATTTTCAATCCCACCTGTTACCAGAAAAGTTGGCACAAACACGGCAGGTTGTAAGTTTGTGCTCTTTTTTGTTTTGTTTTGTTTTTTTTTTTTTTGTTTTTCTGATTGTGATTGTTTAGGAGTGTCAATGCGGGTGGTTAGAAACCGCCCGCTAACCGCTTAACCGTATTAACCGCTAACCGTTATAACCGCCTAGCGATTAGCAATTAGAGGTTATTGAGTTTACTAACCGTAATCGTTAACTGCTAACCATTTTTTTATATAATATATTTTTATAATTATAATTATAATAATATTTATACATATATCATAATCACTTGATCATTAAATTACAATTTTTTTTTAGATAATTAAATCACAATTTGATTATTAATATATTATTACTATAATTTATATGATTATATCACATGATCAATTGATCATTAAATCATTTGATTATATAATAACAAATTATACATATATAATATGACATAACTCATAAGTATACCAATTCATACTAATACAACAATTAAGTATCTAGAGACTTAGTTCCAATGTATGTTATAAACTTATAAACCTATATATGTTATAAATTATAATTATACATATATGCATATGAATAATATAAATGTATAAGATCAATACCTAATCATATGATTCAATCACTACAAAAAAAACAAATTTTTTTTTACTGGAGATTTCTGACGTTTTATGGTGTCTGACGCATCAGAAAATTTTTTTGACGCATGTTGATTGTCAGAAGCATAGGTGTCAACAAAATTTTTTCCCTGACGCATCAATGGGTAGAACGTCAGAATTTTATGACGTTCTACTATATCACATGTCAGAAAATTTTTTTGACGTGTGAAATAGTAAAACGTCAAAAAATTTCTGATGTGGGAGTCCTGCCACGTCAGAAAATTATCTGACGTGGGAGAACTTCCATGTCAGATAATTTTCTGACGTGGCATTTCTACCACGTCAAAAAATTCTGATGTGGCAGAACTCCCACGTCAGATAATTTTCTGACGTGGAAGTTCTCCCACGTCAGATAATTTTTTGACGTTGGAGTTCTCCCACATCAGAAAATTTTCTGACGTGGTAGGACTCCCATGTTAGAAAATTAGGTTTTTTTTTTTTTCCTGATTAGTTTGTTTGTTTACTGATTTGTTTTTTTTTCAATTGACAATTTCATAAGGATTTAAGAGTATTAGCATGGATCTAGAACAAAAACAAAAAAAAAATGAATGGTACCAAATTTAGAAATAATGCCATGTTGCATTTGGCATGATAAAACCATGCCAACATAAATTCAACAATAGAAATGATGTATGTACAGAAATTCAGTTACATATAATGAAATTCGACATTCAGATCTATCAATATAAGAAATAAATAGAGAAAGTCATGGAATAATTGGTAGGTCAGTGAGTTAGTTCAACAATTATATTAGGATATATGCCAAATCAAAATGGAAAACAAAATCCAACCAAACTAATATCCTATATGACCAAGTTATACTTGGCAATATTCAGAGGCCATAGTATACTGGCAACAACAT
>NC_081550.1:8673602-8771880 GCF_901000735.1 Corylus avellana
AAAAAGACAAGGTGAGAGGCGAAACAAAGCCGTCCCAAAACCCTTGCAGAAAAGGACACCAACGGTGATAGCATCTAGAAAGAAAAGAAAAGTAGAAAGCAAGCAGACAAACAAGTGACCAAAAGCTTGGCTATGTACATCAATCAATCGCCTACCTTTTGGGAAAGGTCACAACCCGTCAGATTTATGTTAGGTGCTAAAAAAAAACTACAGAAAAAATTCTTGTAATTTATTTAGAGCACAAGAAGAAGAAGCAATGAGAAAGGAAGAAAGATACCTTCAAGAAGTGGTGTATAAATCATAAAACGCAGAGCAGCTTGAGAGAAAGGGAGACATGGGGATGGGGCTTTTTATACATCTCTAATGGTGGGTTAGGTGGAAGAGAAGTTGTTCTTGCCTTCTTCTTTGTTGGGGCTTTTTTCTTTTGAACATGTGACCAAATTACTTGTGACCAATGAATGAGCAGACAACTGGAACGGATAATGGACTCCCTTCATGACTTGTTTCTGACGTGGCAACTAGACTCAAGGATTATTGATTTTAGGTTTTCATTTATTTCGACATAAAATATTTCAGTAAGAAAATACTTTTTTAAAAATTGGCCATTTTTTACTATTTGTTTGGGATGAAAATGCGAGCGAATAATAATCATCCACATCTGCTATTCGTACATGCGGATATCAAAAATTAATATCTGCAAATGCTGACGTGAATAGCGGGTTTACGGTATCCGCATTCCCTCTCTCTCTCTTTATATATATATATATATTTGTCGAGTTTGTAATTTATGTTTCTTATATGCGTTGAATTTGTAATATTGTTAGATTTCATTGCTAGAAATTTTTTCTGATTTAATTGCCTTATATGTTATACCATATTATTATTATTATTATTCAAATATTTTTTTCCTGTCACCAACTATAGATTAGACAGATCATATAGGAAGTTAAATAATATATAAAATGGAAATGTTTTGGCAAAATGATTATGATTAGCAAGTGTAATATGAATAATAATGTATAATTATAACTAATGTCTTTTTTGTATTTACTAGAAGCAAAAAGTAGTGAATTATAACTTTAAGGTCCAAAACGCTCATTACCTAAAATGCGGATAACTGATAATAACAGCATTAACCGCGCATATGTGGATACCAAAAAATCATTATCCACACTTTGGGATGTAGATGTGGATATTGCTCCGCATATGCATTTTGCCATTTTCACCCGTCATGCAAAGCTAGTGTTTCTTCTTTGATTCTTACACTATTTTTAATTAATTTGCTTTTTGACTCCAAAAGAGACTTAAAACCGTGTTGAATGGGAAAGCCAGAAAACATGGCGTGTTGTTAGTTTCCACTTTCCACTTTCCACGACATTTCCTTCAACTTTCGTGGACATTAGAGGGAAATCTAGAAAAAAGGAGATGATGAACCCAAAAAGAAGCATTGGTTCATATCTGGTATCAATGTCTGTCGAAATTAGAGTAGTAGGGCTTGTAGACACATGTACGTACGAGTTCATTTTGTCGTCAGTTAGATTTAGTTTCTGTAATTTATAAATTGTGCAGAAAGGATTAGAAAATTTGAATAGAATTTTGTATTTTTGTGTGTCAAACTGTGTACAAAAAAGTTATATTTATAGTTAAAATAGAAAATACAATTAAGTAATTAATGAATAATATTACATAATAAAATCAACATATAAAAGAAAATATAATTCAGTCAAGCAAATACAAAAGATATAAAAATATATTTTGAATATATTCTAATACGGGTAATCAAGCTGAAAGTGAATTTGTGGACTCATATGGGTCTCACATAAATTTAATTGTAAATTTACTAATTCATTATACAGAGATAGAGATAGATAAAAAAAAATTAGATGAAAAAGTAAAAAATAACTTTTAGGAGAGTTTGACATATTGCCCCTATATTACAAGAGATTTTGAATCCACACGTGTCCTTCATTTAAATTAAATATTTCATGTGTTAGGTCTTACATATTAAAAAAGAGTTTGAGTTCACACATGATGGACGTGAGAGTGTTAAAGTAATTATTAAATGATTAAATTTACGTATTTCTATTAGTTAATTAAGCTTTTAGAAGAAATGGTAATTTAACGAGCATCATCATCGTAAAAACTCAAATTTTGTAGATAAAGTACTACAAAAAGAAGCTTTATAAAAAAATGGTTTACATATATGATGGAGTTAAAATTAACATAATAAAGAAATTTATAACAACAAATTTAACCAGTACTCATAACAACTCAAGAATCACATAAAAACTAAGATATTGTCAAATTATAACACCTTACTAATAAACAATATTTGGGGGAGTTGAAATCCATAAATTTTGGATTAAAATGTTATTGTCATTTCTCATTAACTATCCCACATCAAATCAAAAATCAATCTTCATAAATATTTGCTTTTGAGGAGGACCATGAGTCCATGACTGATCAGTATATTTAATCCTTGTAGTTTACCAATTAAAGAGAAGTCTTCACAGTACCTTAATTATCGCATGATATTGGCAGAGTGGAGAGAGTCATAGCTTGACTTCAACGACCAGGAGTTGTATTTGAGTGTGAAACACCACATAAATGACTTATGATCTCCCTCATCCCTCCAACACTTGATTTGGATTGGAGGCACCATATCAGATCATCATTCATGCGTAACAAATCTCAAAGTATCGGACAGTGAGAACAAAGAGTAACAACATCTTATAATGAGACTGCTTGTAGTTTCTTCTGGTCTTAAGATACCTCGACACACGCAATGGGCTCTGCTTGATTGGTATAAAGTAATTCTATACATTATTCTTGTATTTCTTTGTCACTTTAAAATAACCAATTACAAGCTCAATGATAATTTTATAAGTCACATCATTCGATCTTAAAGTAATACAAGAAAAATTTCTAACATTAATAGGGTGGTGAACTACACTTCAAGTCACTAGCAATTCAGGTTTTTTGTTATTTTAGAAAAATACCACATTTTCAAGCCAAGGGAATGTGGATTCTCACATCTTTCACATTCCAAGCAAAAAGGATTCCCTCCACGTAAGTGCAAAATTTTTAGAATTCCCAACAATTTTAAAATATTACCTTCATTCAAACTTCCCTTTATAGTGATTTATTTATTTATTGGATTTTTATTCAACAATGATTTTGTAGTGATTTATTTAATTTTTTGGATTTTGATTCGACAATAATTTTAAAATTCAAATCAGTTTTAGAATAATACAATAGAAATATTGAAAAAACACTTCTAAAAGCATGTTTACAAAAAGAGTCTATTTATGGCTGTAGTTAGAAGGAAAAAAAATGCAAAATCAGTCCCTATGGTTTAGCTGATTTGCAATTAGCTCTCTGTGATATCAAACTGAACTCAAAGGTCTCTAAAGTATGCCAAAAAAATAATTTAATCCCTACAACCAAATTTCATTAACTAACTTAACAAATTATGATAGCGTGAAACGTTAGAGCCAATAAAATTATGATATTTGTTCTATTTAAGTTAGTGTCACACTAACATAATCTGTTAAATTAGTGGACGAAATTATTTTTTTGGTATACCTCAGAGACCTTTGAGTTCATTTTTATACCAAATGTAGCTAATTGTAAATCAGGTAAATTACAATGACTAATTTTACATTTTTTGCTAGTTAAAATAGCAAATACAATTAAGGAATTAATGAAGAATATTACATAATAAAACCAACCTATACGAGAAAATATAAATCAGTAGACAAATAGGGAATCACTCCTAATTTCCATGAAACTTGGTCTTCACGTAGGCCACCCGACAATTTTTCTAATTTCGATCCCAACAATTCAGACATATTACCCTGAATCCAACTTAATTTCCACGACATTTCCTTCTACTTTGGTGGACAAGAGAGGTAAATCGGTGGACCGATGTTAGGAAATTGAGAGAAAATGTAATGGAGGGGTGTAACACACATATTCGGGCATCCCATCAAACTCTTCAAATTTAACATTTATCTCCAAATATAAAGACACCAAAAGCAAAAATTATTTATTTTTTAATATTATTTTGATTGTTGGGGTGGCATTTTAGTAAATCTCTCACATAGAATCAAATTGAGTGTTTCATGACAATTACATTTATTAATAATAAAAAAAAAATATTTAGTTAAAGTAGAGAAATATTTTAAGAGTTTGATATTTAAGAGTTTTAAAATGTGGCTAGTTAAATAAAAAATGGTAAAGTCCACTTAACCCCCTCAAACTACCACCCCAATGACAATCTACTTCCCAAACTATCAATTGCGACAATTTACTCCTAAAACTACAAAAACAATGACAGTGTACCTCTAATTTACAAAAAATGACAAAATTACCCTTACTAAAATAAAAACAAAAATACTAGAATTTAATTTTTTTTTTCAAATTTTTAAGGGTAATTTTGTCTTATTGAAAATTTTATAGGGTTAATTTCATCATTTTATTTAAATTGGGGGTACATTGTCATTGTTTTGGTAGTTTGGAGGGTAAATTGTTGCAATTGATAATTTGGGGAGTAAATTATCATTAGGGTAGTAGTTTGAGAGAGTTAAGTGAATTTTACATATAAAAAAAAAAAAGTACATTTTCAAAGTTAAATTTAAAGAAATTTTAAAGAGAATGATGGGAATGCTCTCAAGGAGTTTAAATTGAAAAATAATAATAATAATCATAAGTTTTTAGTTTTCACTAGTTACTCAAGAATTTATTATAAAATTTCTCTTAATTAAAATGCAGATGACTCTGCTTTCGTGCATTACTCGCTTGTAGAAACTCTTCACATCCCATCATGCAGAAGATTTCCTTCCCATTTGTTTGTTTGTATGTTGCACAGTGAGGATAGTTTTACAAGAATGTTAGGTAGACATATAACAACTGAAAGGCAATAATACTTTTACAAGAATGTTAGGTTAATTTTGTGTTTGTTTTGTGTGTCCTATAAAAAATTTTCAATCCCACCTGTTACCAGAAAAGTTGGCACAAACACGGCAGGTTGTAAGTTTGTGCTCTTTTTTGTTTTGTTTTGTTTTTTTTTTTTTTGTTTTTTGGGTCTGATTGTGATTGTTTAGGGGTGTCAATGCGGGTGGTTAGAAACCGCCCGCTAACCGCTTAACCGTATTAACCGCTAACCGCTACAACCGCCTAGCGGTTAGCAATTAGAGGTTATTGAGTTTACTAACCGTAATCGTTAACCGTTAACCGTTTTTTTATATAATATATTTTTATAATTATAATTATAATAATATTTATACATATATCATAATCACTTGATCATTAAATTACAATTTTTTTTTTAGATAATTAAATCACAATTTGATTATTAATATATTATTACTATAATTTATATGATTATATCACATGATCAATTGATCATTAAATCATTTGATTATATAATAACAAATTATACATATATAATATGACATAACTCATAAGTATACCAATTCATACTAATACAACAATTAAGTATCTAGAGACTTAGTTCCAATGTATGTTATAAACTTATAAACCTATATATGTTATAAATTATAATTATACATATATGCATATGAATAATATAAATGTATAAGATCAATACCTAATCATATGATTCAATCACTACAAAAAAAACAAATTTTTTTTTACTGGAGATTTCTGACGTTTTATGGTGTCTGACGCATCAGAAAATTTTTTTGACGCATGTTGATTGTCAGAAGCATAGGTGTCAACAAAATTTTTTCCCTGACGCATCAATGGGTAGAACGTCAGAATTTTATGACGTTCTACTATATCACATGTCAGAAAATTTTTTTGACGTGTGAAATAGTAAAACGTCAAAAAATTTCTGATGTGGGAGTCCTGCCACGTCAGAAAATTATCTGACGAAAATTATCTGATGTGGGAGAACTTCCATGTCAGATAATTTTCTGACATGGCATTTCTACCACGTCAAAAAATTCTGATGTGGCAGAACTCCCACGTCAGATAATTTTCTGTTGCCACATCAGAATTTTTTGACGTGGAAGTTCTCCCACGTCAGATAATTTTTTGACGTTGGAGTTCTCCCACATCAGAAAATTTTCTGACGTGGTAGGACTCCCATGTTAGAAAATTAGGTTTTTTTTTTCCTGATTAGTTTGTTTGTTTCCTGATTTGTTTTTTTTTTCAATTGACAATTTCATAAGGATTTAAGAGTATTAGCATGGATCTAGAACAAAAACAAAAAAAAAAAATGAATGGTACCAAATTTAGAAATAATGCCATGTTGCATTTGGCATGATAAAACCATGCCAACATAAATTCAACAATAGAAATGATGTATGTACAGAAATTCAGTTACTTATAATGAAATTCGACATTCAGATTTATCAATATAAGAAATAAATAGAGAAAGTCATGGAATAATTGGTAGGTCAGTGAGTTAGTTCAACAATTATATTAGGATATATGCCAAATCAAAATGGAAAACAAAATCCAACCAAACTAATATCCTATATGACCAAGTTATACTTGGCAATATTCAGAGGCCATAGTATACTGGCAACAACATCCACGAGCTTCTCATACCGCTATTTTCAAAGGCTTCTCAGATAGCTTGATGTATACTGGCAACAATATCCACGAGCTTCTTCACAATTTGCATTAAGAAATAAATTCGAAAAAATGTTACTCTACAAAGAGAAACAAATACTCTACTCTATCTTGTGGAAGACAAAATTGAATAAAGTATAAACTTTTCTTCATGACCTACCACAAAATCTTATTAAATCAATATGTATTTATATTTGATTGCCATCTACATTCATAGAATTGCCATTTACATGAAGAAAGGTACTATAACATCTATTTCACAAACAACAAGAAAACCTAACAAAAACTAACAGTTTAATTTATAAATTGAAGCATAAAGTACTTTCAAGAACATAGAAGCAAATTGATAATTGATATTTTCTACCGGTACCCAAATATCATAATTTGTTCTCTTCAGAAAGAATAACAAGTACTCATAGTTACAAGAGGCCCAACATATTAAACCCTAAATGAAGTATTGACTAAACATCCATCAAATGCAACTTACTATTTATCATATAGACATAATTATATGTATCACAAACATGCAGGCTCTACATCAATCATATACAACCAAACTATATATGTTACCACGAATATAGACTTAATTACATGTAACATTAAACATCAACAAAACAAGAACAAAATATATAATATGTTTACCAACTACAAACTCACATACAATGCTCAATCTAGGTCGATAGGTTCTTCATTCTCCAACTTTTCCACAATACCTGGAAATGAGAAAACAATCAATCAAGAAGCAATATGTACCTTTCTTATCAGGATCCTAGACGAAATACAAAAAATGGCACCATAACAACTTTAACATATATATTAACCAAAATGACATTATTATAATAGAACAAAAAGTGCACTCACTACAATTATAAATCATCATCAATGCAATATCTATCTATATATATATATAGAAATTTCGACTGGAAAATATATATATATATATTCATATTGTCAAAGTATTTGGTCGTATAGCATTTATAAGTATTAATGGGGCAAAACCTAAACAATATACAAGTCTAAATTTAAATGCATTTATTATTATATATCACTAAACAAATTAAATAAATAAATCTAAGTTAATCACTACTTTCCGGATATAACCGATCAAAACCACATGGTTGTTCATATATACCACGTGCATACCAAATAACAATCATAACACATAGAACGAATTACTTAATTAATTAACAAATTAACAATAAAGAACTATCTCAAACAAAGCAAAAATTTAAATAAGTTAACAATAAATGTGAAATTATTATATATAATATATATATAGCCGGCCATATATATACATATGCATTACCCATATATATATATATATATATATATATATATTTCTTTTATATATATATATATAAAGAAATATATATACCGTTATGTACTGCCATATATATATATATATGGCCGGTGTACATGATCGGTATATACCCCATATATATATATAATAAAAAAATTGAAATGCATATATATAGCTAGCTAGGGAGGCACGACAGAGTGAAGCAATTCATGTAAATATATCAATCATCTTGCACAAAACCAAATTCATAATAATTTTCTTTTCACAAACAATATCACCCAAACTTGCATACAAACACCAAATCCAAATTTAACCAAACAAATAAATAAATACAATGATGCATGTATATACCTGTGAGGAGCTCTTGTAGGAGCTAGAAACGGAGGGAGAGAGGACGACGGCCGGAGATCGATGGCGGAGAGACGGCCGGTGGGTTTAGCTGCGGGCGGAGGATCACTAGAATCGTGAGAGAGAAATTATATACTGATTGCTTGAGAGAGAGTATATATACGGTGGAGAAGAGAAAAAAAAAAAAAAAAGGAAGCAACTCGAGCTTCAGCTATGGCGGAAGAAAGAAAGAAAAATGGAGAGAAAAAGGAAAACTTTTGGGCGATGTCTAGAGCTTCCAGCGCTGGGGGAAAGAAAAGATTAAAAAAAAAAAAAAATTCAAACACGCCAGGCCTCTTAATTAAGAGGCATGGCGCGCTGCTAGCTGGGGGCCGGGGGATGGGACGCGTCTGCGCAGGGAGGGGGCTCGAGAAAATTTCCTGACGTGCCATGCTTGGCAAGTCAGGAAATTCTGACGCACCAGGTGTCGCACGTCAGGAATTCCAGACATGCCAGACGTGGTGCATTGCCACGTTCGAATTTTTCTGACGTGGTGCATTGCCACGTCAGAATTTTTCTATCGTGGAGGTGTACCACGTCAGAATTTTCTCAGAAAATATATAATTTTATAATTTTTAAAATCTGTAAAATCTTTCAGACGTTCCAATTGCTACCAAGTTAGAATTTTTTGACGTGTTAAAATAGACACGTCAGAAAATTCTGACGTGCCACTATTCACACGTTAGAAAATTAATTTCTGACGTTTTAAAATTCACCCGTCAGAAATTTTTTGACGTGGCAACAAAACATGTACTGTAGCCACGTCAGAAAATGCCATTTTTTTTTTTTTGGTAGTGAATGACAATTCAAATACTTTATTCAAGTTAATTATATTATTAATGTACAATGATAATGTGATTCGTATAATATCAAATTAAGTAATTAGCATTAGATTTAATAATGTGTTACTTATAACCACAATTGAAGTATTAATGTATTATCATTCTAATTTATAGGATTATATAATAACAAATTATACATATATAATATGACATAAGTCATAAGTATACCAATTCATACTAATACAAAAATTAAGTACCTAGAGACTTAGTTTCAATGTATGTTATATACTTATAAGTTTATATATGTTATAAATTATAATTATACATATATGCATATGAATAATATAAATGTAAACAATGTATTACTTATAAATACAATTGAAGTAATAATGATATAAACCAAATCCAAAATACATAATACAAAGAAATAATGAGAAAAAAAGGATGCGTAGGCATTCGGTTAGAGTCTTAGAGATGGATGCACTCACAAACGAGGGGTGGAGGCAATATGTAAAGAACTACTACTACTAGACTACGTCTCAAATTAAGACTATTAGGACTTGAACTTTGGACTTAAAGCATGTTTGAGGTTGCGTTTGAGGAGCTTAAAAGTGTTTTTAACACTCAAAAAGTTCATTTAAAAAAAAAAAAAAAACTCGTTTAATAAAAAAACATTAAAAATGCTGTTAAGGATCCCAAAAGCTTAAAAATTGTCAAAAAAACACTTTTGACAGTTTTTGTCCAAAAACTCTTTTTGACTTAAAAGCTCTATTTCTTAAAGATTAAAGAAGATAATATGAACTGCTATTATTGCGTGGTCTTCTTGGAGCGGAACTCTATCATGTTGTTGTGTGAAGAATATGTTAAATAGCAGTTTAAGGCATACTTAATTCGATCGGTTAAAGTCGATGTTTTGTTAATCGAACTAGAAACATAATAGTTTGATCGATATCTTGCTCAGCATTTGATAAATCGAACTAGTAATAGAATGGTTCAATCGACCCCTTAATTAATGTTTGATCAATTGAACTTGAAACACACGCACACGCAGGGGGTTAGAGATTGGATGATAGGGAAGAATAAGTAGGTTTTGTTGCATGCAAATTAAATATTGGTTAGCTTTAATGGAAAAATCCCAACTAAAGAAGGGATTAAGTAAGATAGTTAAGCGAGCCTTTGGTAGAAGAGTCAAATAGATGTTTAAGCAGTTTAATTTCCTCTTGTATTATTTATTTTTTTATTTTTTCATTTTAAACTACTCATATGGAAACAAAGGTTTTAACAAGTTTTTATTTATATGAATTAAACTAAAATAAAGGGTTTAAATTTTATAATTAAATTATAATGAAAAATCTCACGTATCACGTGGGTTATGGGCTAATATAATATAATTGTATAAGAATGTACTAAATAATATTACTTTAAAACAAAAAAAAATTAAAAATGGGAGGAAGTTAGAAAAAGTAAATATAATTTCTTTTAATTTTTTTTTTTAAAAGGGCCACGTAGCATCATTAGGGCCCCATCAGATTCAAGAGTCCTCAACTTTTTTTGATGTATCCCTTTCATGTCGTTTACTCAGCCTTGGTGCGGAATAGCATATCCCAAAACCCAAACACTACGACCTAAGTGCTTTTGTTGCAATCCTGCGTACGATTCCCGATTTCAGCTTGCAATAACGTTTTCTAATTTGCCGCCTTTCACTTTTGCTTCTCCAGAATTACCTCCAAGCCCACCTCAACCGAAGCACGGGCGCTAAAATTCACCTTGGGTGCACTACGCCCTAAACCTACGCACCCCTCCCTTTCTTTCAGAAAAACTTGCTCAAAACACTTCCCAAGCTTCAAGTCTGTCCTCCATTTCTTTTCTGCGAGTAAATTTCTCTCTCGCTCTCTCTGCGGCGTACATGAGCTCGATCTTCAGCTTCATTTGGTAAGCCTTTTCTCACAGATTTCTCTTTTTCTACTGTAAATTTTAGCTTCAACTATTCAAAGCGAAATCTAGTAGAAACTTCGCAGTTGCTGAAACCCTAGAATCAACTCTGAGCTTTGTTTGCTCTCACTTCTGGTAGAAACTTTGCAGTTGCTGAAACCCTAGAATCGACTTTGAGCTTGGTTTGCTCTCACTTCCGCGCCCTTTTTTCTTCTTCTTGAATTCGAATTTTCGGAGACAGGCTTCGTTTTCAGCATAGTAGGCTAGGGTTTGATTCTAATTACTAGCTCTTGCTCTGAATTCAGTGCCGTAACCCCTGCTGGTGTTCTAGCTTTGTGTGGTGGTTGCACTGTGGAACTGGTTTCTAGTTCGGAAGCAAAATTTGCCTAATTTCGGGTTTGTTTAGCATTTCAGAAGTATCTCTGTGCTTTGGCTGCTGTAATTGCTGGAATGCCTTGAGTTTTGTTTCTGGAAAGCATGAAATATATTTCTGATATGCTGATAGAACAGTGACAGCCTTGGACACTGCTTGGTGGTATGTTTTGGAAGTACTTCTCTGTCTTTAAAGGCAGTTGTGGTCAAATGGCACGTAAAAGTACTTGCATTATAATAATTTTTTGATAAATAATTAATTCATTGAAAAATGCAGTGGGGCGCAACCCTAGTACATAAGATGTGTATACAAAGAAAGACACCACACACTTCTAAAGGTGAAAAAGAGGAACAAAAATCCACAAATTGAGATGAAGTAGAAAACTGTGAAACATTAAAAGTCCTTGCCCAATTGAATAGGGTCTTGACCAACATGTTTTTGAGCTTGTCATGCGCAGAATAATAATTCTAAGGTCCTTAAACTTGGACCTTGTTTGGTGAGTATTTATGAAGTGATTTGATGTTTTTAGTTCTCAAGTAGCAAGTGAAATACATCTGAAATGCTAATCAATGGTAGCATTCCCGTTAAGAATACTAATTTTATGGTTTATGAGACTTGTGCTATGCTTTTGAGTTATGTTCTTAGGATTAACAGCTTCCTGATAGTTATTCTTTCACATTCTTGGACAGAAGTTGGATAATCTGGTAGTCTCAGAATGTACATAAAGCAGGTAATGTTGTCATTCTTATATGATGTTTTGTTAAATCTTTTTTCTTTTGCCACTTTCAGTATATTTATTTAATTATTAACTAGATTTTTTTTTGATATATGTGGTTTCAAATTTAGGTTGTAATTGAAGGGTTTAAGAGCTACAGAGAGCAAATCGCTACTGAGCCTTTCAGTCCAAAAATTAACTGTGTTGGTAATGTTGCTGTTCCTTCTTTATGATAATTTTCCTGTATTTGTTCAATATTGTTGTTGATGAATCAGCAACAAAAGTTTAAATTTTTGTATTTTTAAGATTCATCTAGTTCTTTTGGTATGGAGAAATGTAATACTTTTGGTTTTCTTAAAAATGGCTTAGTATATGTATTAAGTTGCTAAATCGAATCACTTTCCATATTTCTAGCTGCTTAATATTTTCCATATAGATGTACAATGGATTTTACTTATGTAGTTATGTTTAAAATGTATATGTGGATTTTTTTTTTTTTTTTCTTTAAGATCTTCTAGGTGCATTTTAGTCTGGTTTGATTTTGAAGAACAACCGTTATATTATGAAAATGCTTGATGTCTCGTATAAACAATTTAGTCCAGTTTCTCTTTAAAGGCTAACTAATTGGCATTGATTATCATTCGCTAACAAATTTCAGGGTGACAATTTAAGTCTGTAGAGAAAAGTCAAACCCTGTAGAACCATTTCGAGTTCTTGGCAAAATTGATTACCTGGACAGTAGGTGGATTTAAATGTCAAGCAAGGAGCCTTGAAAAGCATTTTAAAGCATAGAGTGATTATTCTTTGAAATGTGTTCTTACTCATTTGCATTTCTTCTTATAATATTACTAAATATATATCTAAAAGAGCCAATGCTTCAGCTTGAATGTCCCTTCCTTCCCTTGTAATAATAAGGTGGAGCATAAGGTCGTGGGTTAAAACTCATTGGGTATGCGTGTAACTAACCAATGAGAAAGAGAAAATAAATATCTATCTTAAAGAATGTGTATTACAATTTTTTTTTTTGATAAGTATGTGTATTACAATGTTTATATGCTATTGGAATATTAGTATATCTTTTGCTTCTTTTAAATTAGGTATTTTTATGATGTCCATCACTAATTTTTTAATCTATATGTGCTCTGCAGTTGGTGCCAATGGATCTGGAAAAACAAACTTTTTCCATGGTAAGTGAGCATGTACCTGTTTTTGGTTACATTGTCTTATTTGTTGGGAAAAAAATAACGTTAAGTTTCCTATTTGGTATATCTTTTGTAGCGATACGATTTGTATTAAGCGATCTCTTCCATAACCTGCGGAGTGAAGATAGGCATGCACTGCTCCATGTATGTTTCACTGCATATTTGTTCATTTTCAAGTAATCACACTGATTTGTGATTTTAATATCAATTATTTTACTTCTAACAATATTCTTTATATTGTTATTGCACAGGAAGGTGCAGGGCACCAAGTTTTATCCGCTTTCGTGGAGATTGTGTTTGATAATTCTGACAATCGCATTCCGGTAACACTTTGTAACATAACATTTTATTAGGGGGATGGGATCAGTGGTTAAACCTTGATGTTTTCTCTAAATCCTAGGTAGTTTATTTTTATTTTTTTTCTTTTCGTAGTTTTGCTAGTGAATCAGAAAGTTTTCCCACTTGTACTCCATTTATTTGCAAAAGTAGTTAGTAGATGATACTTGTTGTGAGTGATACCTAAGTAAACCCAAGCCTATTAGCTTATGATTTTGGACTAGAAGTGGTGTTCTAATATGAATATTAATGTATTCTTAGTTGTTTTCCTAACAATTGGTATTAGATCCGTTGGTTAGCTTCCACTGTTGATGCATTTGGTTTGACTCTGTTAAATGTAGAAGATTCTCGTAAGTGAGGAGGAGATTTATTGAGAGTGCACTTGTAAGTGTTGTGTCCCACATTGAAAGAAAAAGAGTAGTTAATATACCTTAAGTGGACCCAAGCCCATTAGCTTAAGCTTTTGGATTAGAAGTGGTGTCCTAATTTGTATATTAAAGTACTCTTAGTTGTCTTCCTATGTGATTCTCCCCTTAACACTTGAGTCCATGTCACACACTAGACCAGAGCACACCTGAAGGCCTTTGAATTGATGACAAGGCTATCTTGGGGAAGGCTTTACAATTGCAGTTTTATAAGTTCCTTTTATCTATTCTCTTTAGTTTCAAGCATTAATGTGGCCTGTCTAAAAGTAGATGCTATATACAAGTACCTTTTTTTTTTTTTTTTTTTTTTTCCTTTAAAAGCTTAAGTTATATTTGTTGGTACCATGTAATATTATATTTGTATAATTGTAATCCGTGCTACCATCTCTCCCTTTGTTTTTGTTCTAGAAAACATCACAAGTGAGATATGTTGGACGCTCGCTTGTATGGGTTGTTCTTGTTTGTTCACTATATTAATATGCACATCCACGTCTTTTCAGGTTGATAAGGAGGAAGTGTGCTTGCGTCGAACAATTGGCTTGAAAAAGGATGAGTATTTTTTAGATGGAAAGCACATCACGTGAGTATTGAATGTTGTTTTGAAAAACCCATTTTTTATATTATACATGACTACAATTCATTAGCATTTTGCTCTACTTTTAAATTTGTAGCCTAACATGGGTAAACATGATTTGCAGGAAAACAGAAGTTATGAATTTATTGGAAAGTGCTGGGTTCTCTCGCTCAAATCCTTACTATGTTGTGCAGCAAGGAAAGGTATGATTGTTTGATGTTTTGACTTAATTGAACTTCATTGTTATAATTTCATTCTGCTTGATGATTCATGTTGTTTTTTAATCTCTTCTCTCCAATTATATCTGGACTGTTCCATAGATAGCATCATTGACATTGATGAAAGACTCTGAGCGGCTGGATTTACTCAAGGAAATTGGTGGCACTCGAGTTTACGAGGAGAGACGACGGGAAAGTTTGAAAATTATGCAAGAAACGGGTAAGTCATTTTTTCCTCTTTTCTTTTTTGTATGTGAATATGTATATATAATTTTTTTTTTTTCCGGTGTTAATCAGGAAATAAGAGAAAGCAAATAATTCAAGTTGTTCAGTACTTGGATGAGAGATTAAAGGAACTGGATGAAGAGAAAGAGGAACTGAGAAAATACCAGCAGCTTGACAAGCAGAGGAAATCTCTAGAATATACTATTTATGATAAGGAACTTCATGATGCCCGGCAGAAACTGGCAGAGGTCAGTTAAGTTTAGATGCTTGGATTTATAATATTTGTGTCATTTCTGTTTTCATCATTATTGGAAAGCATTATTATTTATTTTCATTTAGTTATAAACTATAAATTCTTTTCACAAAGATGCATGCCTGTTCCGTTGACATATTTGATTAGGATATGTAGTTAAAGAATTAACACATCATTAACTGAGATAAGGAGAAAACAGTGGTCAAACTGATTACTCTGAGGGAATCTCTTTTTGGTTTGTTGTTTTTTAGTTACTGGAGAACATCCACTTTTTGTGACCATAGTATAAAGCAAGCCAGTTATCCCCTCAGAATTCTTTTTCCTCCTCAACAGGAGTATTAATATGGAAATAGAGCTTCTCAACTGGAAGAAATTATGTTTTTTGATGGGTAATCAAAGAAATATACAAAAAAGACACAAAAGGCAGAAAAAACAGAAAACAAGAAGAGAAAGCACCTGTGAAAACCCAACAACACCAGAAACCCCAAAAGAAACCCAACAAAACCACCAAAAACCCTCAAAACCTGAAACCCTCAGGGAATACACGACATTACAGGACTTGAGCCTTGCCTTTCCCGCATCGAGAGGAGGAGATAGCATTGCCATAGTTAATGAAACTCTTTAAGTTTAACAGTTCCCTCTTACCCTTAGACTTAGGGTGAGCTACCTTACCAACCCGATGATAATCCTCCTCAAAGGCCTCCAAAAGCACCAAGGACGCATCCTCGTCCTCTTCACTATCCGACAACCAATCCAAAAACATGTATGGGGGATAAGCATCCAGAGGAAAAGGGTACTCCTCATCCCAAATCTCGCAGCCCTGATCCCACACAACGATCTCCTCAGACAGACCAAAACCAACCGGCCACTTTTGGGATTGGGTCAATCCATTCAATGTGGAATCCTCACCATTTTCAGCAATCACCATAGTCGACGACAAAGCTATTGACAACTTTGGCAAGGGAGGACTACCTTTTACAAACAGCCTAGAATTAAGAAACCTTCACCGTAGTAGGCCCGGGACATGCTTCACTGGAGCTGCAACCACGAGAGAAGTAACTTTCTCAGCTCCCTCAATACAAACTGAAAACACTTGGCCGTGGATAGCCTCCGATGAGATCTTTGCAACGAACCCAGCAACAAGCGTCGATTGATACTACACAGGCGAAGCTTTGAGAGACTGCACTGCCTTGAGAAGGAAGGAATCTTTCACCTGTGTTCCTCTGGCTTCCTTAGCTCTTTGGTAGTATTTCAAGGTTTGCTTGTATATTGATCGGTCTAAGGGAGCCCCACTCTCTGACAACTTCAGAAGCGAACATAGTCTATCATCCAGAGCAACAACCCCTGAGGCAAAAATAGGGTTTTCCGGTAAGAAAATATCTGACCTAGAGGAAGACGGGTCCAAGTAGCAAAAAATAACACTGCTCACCTGGGCAGACCCAACAACCGCCGGACAGTCCACTGCCAAGCTGCCCACTTTATGCTTGTCCTTGGGGCTGGGAACCAACAAAGGTAAAGATGCTGAAAACGTACTGGGTTCCAAACCGAGGCTAGAATTATGAACCGAAACCAACTCTGAACTGGGATCTGAATCGGCACCCAAACCCTCATGGCCCAACAAAACGACCTTGTTTTGAATCCCTTTGGGCGTCAAGTCCAGCCCAACGAAGAGGCCTTCAACCAACCCAACTAAGGCCCGGTCTAGCTCAGTTCAAAGGTGCCCTAAATGATGCTTCACCCAACCCTTCGTCTTCTTCATCCTCAACAAAGAGACAGCTGCCACCTGAGATTGTGCCGCCGGCGAAGGTGCAGCTAGAGATGCACTCTTCTGCTCCTGCTGAACCTCCAAATCATAGCGATCCATTTCTAAATGCGGCTCAACTCCGCCATTACTCGGCTCAAAACAAGTCGACATCGGGAACATGTCAAGGATGCACGAAGACAGAAACTTTAACCCGCAAGATGCCGATTGTAGCACATCCATGAAGGACCGTCCAAAAAATTCCCTAGAAGAAGCTCTCACTTTGACCTCAGTCTGCTTCCCTGGCAAGGATGGAGATTTAGAGGCCACAAACCCAGACTAATCTCCCTGAAACGTCAGCATCGGCCACATCTCACCTATGGACCAACGCCAGCCCCACCCATTTCGGTGCCCTCATGGAGCTAGATAATCCCTTTCCGTCCATCCTCAGCTTAGACAGCCACCTAAAAAAATCATCCTGCCTTATTACCACTGCCACGAACCATCAACACCTTCGCATCCTCACGGTAATACTTGACCGTATCTTCCTTCACCAGAGATAGAACCACCTCTTCCACTGTATCCACCAACCAGGCTGAACTTTGAAGACCCACAAAAATGACTCCGACGAAACCTTCCTCCTTTCCTCTAGCCGAAAATCAGAGCCCTTCCTTTGCCATAAAGCAAAAGGCTTTTGCTTCAACGGAGAAGTGTCGCTCCAAAACAAGTGTTGCTCCATAACAAATGCTTAATATTAGCAATTCATGCTTTGGGAAATGAGTCTGGATTGTGACAGATTCTACAATGAACCCATAAGTCTGTGGATTAGAGGGAAATTTGGGCCCTTCTTCCCATATCTTGGAGCCAAGTATTGCAGAAAATATATGTAATTCTCTCTGAATAAGAAAAGGAAAAAAATAAAATAAAAATAAAGCTGCACCATCTAAGCAATTATTAACTGGCTCTATTAAGAATATTTTTTGACATTGTTTCTAACTTCAGTGTGGTATCATGTATGCTGTTAATAATTTCTTTGTTAAGACATTAAATTGATGTTTTGTGTTGGGGATCTAAACTGTACCAATGTCCTGTCCTGATGTGTCTTTATTCATTTATGTTTAAAAATTTGAGTTTCTTTTATTTTTACTTAGCAATGGCTTTCATGCTGAAGGTTATATAATTTTCACCTTGATTTTAGGTTGAAGAGGCACGAAACAAAGTTTCTGAAACATCAGCAAAGATGTACAACAGTGTGCTGGATGCCCATGAAAAGTCTAAAGACTTGGAGGAGACATTGAAAGATCTGACAAAAGAAGTTCAAGGTTTAATCAAAGAGAAAGAAGCAGTAGAAAAGCGCCGAACAGAAGCAATAAAAAAGCACACAGAACTTGAGCTTGATGTCAAAGACCTACAAGAGAAGATGTATGGAAGTAACCGCGCGAAAGTATGATTATGGCCAACAGATATTGCTCTTCATAGACATGCACACACATGCACACACACAATCTTGCAAATGTTGATGCTAAACTTGCATGCTTCAGGAGGATGCTATGAGACAACTTGAGACTCTAGAGAGGGAAATTAAGGACTCAATGGTCGAGCTTGACAAAATACATCCTTTTTATGAGGAACAATTCAAACAAGAAAAGGAGATAACAAAAGGGTATGTCTGTGGCACTTAGTTGATACATTTTCTTCATTATCTATGCCAACTTATCAAAAATCTATGCCAACTTTCTAATGTCATGATCTGTCTTTTTTCCCCATCAAAGATTCAATGTATACATATATCTATATATGGATATTTAAGTATATACATGTGACTATACTTATAATATTCTAGGGCAGCCATGATGTGTCAAAATTAGGGTTTACACTAAAAGAGAGTTTCAAAGTATCTGTAAACATGTTTACAAATCTGCAAACATTTTATGAGAGTGCAGCCCTTGACGAAGAACAAGAAAGATTGAATTAAGAATTGAGCGGTGTAGACAGAAATGGAGGCGCGTTATGGTAGTTATGTTTGCTGTTATTATGGTTTCCCTTGTTCTCGGCAGTGAGTGTAGGCGCGTCCGCTGAGTTTAGTTCTCTTTCTTTCTGCATTAGGCATTGGAGTTTGTGAGTTGATCAGAATTATGGGGTTGTTAAGGTGATGTTCAATTGAATCCAAAGGTTTTGAGTTGGCGGTGGGGGGCAGATCTTCCCAGGTTTGGATTATTGAAAGATGCAGGGGTACTATTCGATCCATTTACTTGGGTAAAGCTGAAAGTTGTTGGCTGTTAGCCACCGTAGAGGAGTTGCTGTGAGAGAAGGGAACAATGGTTTTTTGGAGATGCTCTAGAGCTGGTTTCCCTGCTAACCTCGCCCAACGCTGCTCTAACAAGCATGTGTAGTTCTTGGTAGTAGAGGAGCTTGGTGGAGGGAGACGGACAGAGGGGTCATATCCTAGTGTTGGAAGGGAGAAATGGCGTAAGGTGGAGGATATTCGCATCGGAGCTCTGCTTGGTAGTAAATTTTTTCCAATCATTTTTTGCTGCCCATTCGTTGTTGGGTGTGGGTAAGTCGGTTGGTGCTGACACTGATTTCTCTGGCGGAGGGAGGAAGAGGCTGTTTGTAGACGTGTTACAATCTTAAGCAGTCCCCTCTTTGAAGGGTGCTTCGGGGAACTCCCAAATATATACTTCGATGGGATAGATAGTGACTGGGTGGCTGTCCTCTGCAATTGCATTTGGGTTTGGATGAAATCCCAAGAATTACGCTGGTGAAGTCTGCCCGAGAATGGAAGGAAGGTCGGGTGAAAGTCTTGATCTCTGTTCTCTTAAAGAGATGTTGAAACGTATAAATCATGATGTCCTTCATTGTTTAGATTGGTTGGACTTGGTCTTGGGCCCAAGTGATAATGGTTGTAGTCTTTTGCCTTTGTGGGTCTTGAGCCAAATCCCAATGCAGAGGTAAGCTTGTCCAAGCCTTGTGATAATTTTAGTTCATCACGCCCACATCTAGTGGCCCATGCAACTTGTGACATTAAGGGTAATTCTTTTTCAGTCGCTTTGCGCTATCTTGGGTTATGCTTAGACGGGTAGTTGACGTGTTTGCTTGTTGGTGGACTGTTGGTCGCAATCGGAGTGCCGTTGTGCGGAAAATGGCGCCTTCTTGCCTTTCGTGGTGTCTTTGGAGGGAAATGAATGATAGGATTTTTGAGGACCGCGAGAGGATGTTGGAGGAGTTTAAATCTTTTTTATTCTACACACTTTATGTTTGGATTACTGCATTTTTATATCCTTTAGTGCATAGTTTTCATGATTTCCTTGTTTTTTTTTTTCTTCTTCTAGCTAGGTGCTTTCTCTTTTTTTTTTTTGATAAGTAATAATGCATTAAAGAGCGCAGAGGGGCGCAACTCAAGTACACAGGGAGTATACAAGAGAGCGACTAAGTAGGGGAGAAGGAAGAAGAGAACATAAAAAGAAAATCAGGAAAATTGATCACTAAAGGAGCAAGCCAGCCTGCAGTGCTTGCTCCTTTTGTATACTTCTTTCTCTTGTATACTTCTTTTGTATCTGGGACACCTTACGCTTTTAATATATCTTGAATACTTATTAAAAAAAAAATCCATGGCAGTATGCCTCTTATTTGCAGAAACGGGTTTTTTGGGTCAACACCTCATAGTTAAGTAAATCTCTGTTTAGACAAACTGCAACTGTTTTATATAGGTATAATTAATGCATTGTAGTTTGTTCTAGTGAACAGTGGCCTTATATCCGTCATGCTTACAAGTCCGTCCAAAAGATTGCCTTTTCCCTTTTATTCCTTTTAGTTTCTGTAAATCTTCTTTCTGTTCCTGTACTGTACTTTTTCATTGTCTGAACTCTGGGATAGCAGTATTATGCATATTGATGCACCTATGCATGCATACTTTATCAGGTGTGCTTGTCTAGCCAAAATGATTGTACTTGTGTGATCTGGAGAAATCTTCCTGCTATTTTAATTGCTAATATATTTTTCTCATCAATATTTTTGGTGATGCGTAGAATAATGGAGCGTGAAAAGCAGCTTAGCATTCTTTATCAGAAACAAGGTCGTGCTACCCAGTTTGCAAGTAAAGCTGCTCGTGACAAATGGCTTCAAAAGGAAATTGATGATCTTCAACGGGTGCTTTCTTCAAATTTGGTGCAGGTAAATGTTCACATTGGTTTGTTCTAGGAAACTAGAATGCTATTTTGACTACTATATCATAGTCTTATTCATTTTTTTTTTTAAAAAAACAATGTCATAGTAATGTCTAAATACTCTGTATGAATAGCACATTTTTTTTTGATAAGTAATAACTGTATGAATAGCACATAAGGCACTTGAATTTTGTTTTGCTTTTTTAGAAGATAGAGCTTCGATTGGCTATGGTTAATGATGTATTTGTCCAAGGGTGGTAGGGTTACCTTATCAAGGGCGCCCTTGCCAATTTGCCTATGTATTTCATGTCCCTCTTTCCTTTCTCATTGAGTGTTCTAATCGTATTGAGAAGCTCCAGTATGACTTCTTATGGGCTAGGGAATTTTTTGTGTCATACCAGATTTGAGGTGTGAGTAGGGTTGGCAATTTTGACACGACCCTGTCACTTGTAGCTGGTTTTTACTGTTAGGAAGCTCTCTTCTTTGGCTGATGCGCATAGTGGAGGATTTGGTGGCAATGGAAAATTCTGAGGTCTTTTGGGATCAATCCAGAGTAGGGTATCCACGAATAATTGCACAGAAATGTTCCAATAGACATGGGCGTTTTCTAATAGTAGAATTTGATAGAAGACGAAGGTGTGGTTCGATTATCATTCCAGAAGGACGCTATGGACAAGGCTGGGAACGCTTCATCAGGGAGGTGCGTCTCGCAAAATTATCTCTGTGAGGGAAGAGAGGCCAAGGAGGGGAAGAAGGATAAGGAGGGGGCGGGAAGGAGGAGTTATGTGGAGGTTTTGGGGTTGTCGATGCAACCGGCAGAGGATTGTTTTAACTCCTCTTCTGAACCAATAGCCAGGGTGCCTAGGTGGTTGAAAGAGGCCTCTGCAGTGATGGACAAGCAAGAACATATTTCTGTCAAGTAGGTGGTGGGTTCGCAAGAATCGCAACAGTTCAACGTCCCGGTGTGGGCTGCCGGTGGTGGTGTGGAGGATCCTAAGAGGACCTTCTCTGCTGTTGTGGCGGGAACGCACAACCCAAAGGAAGGGGAGATTCCGGGGGAGTCCAGTAGGGCTATGGAGAGCTGCTTACCACCTCCGGCGAGCAGATTGTGTTCCATAGCGAGGATGACAACATCGAAATCTGGCGTTGATCACGTGAAGGGATGGGAGGGGGATGCTTGCCACGATGCGTAGTCCCTCTTTCGTGTGAAAATGGAATTCATTAATGCCAGGGAGTCGTTGAACAGGCTCAAGGGAGAGGTAGACGTGGGTCTGAAAAGGCTAGACAGTGCGTTTAAATATCTAGAAGGTCTGAGTTCTATTTCTATGGTTGATGGGGCCTACATTTGTGGTTCGGTAATTGGGCTTAATCCCATACATGGTGTGGCCCAGTACAAGACAGTGTATAAGGTGTGGCCCAAGTGGAATCATGGAAAGCCCTTGAAACCTTTTAAGACTTACTTTAGGAGGAAGAAGGCTCGGCCCAACTCGGATATTGGTATCGATCATGGTCAGGATAGTAATGCCCGGCAGGTGCAAGTCAACTCGGATGTGGAGCTTGGGGCGAGGCCTTTGGGGAGAGGGGAGGGGTTGCGAGCAGGGACGAAGCCGGCAGGTTTGCCGGACACTTCGGCGGGCGGTCCCATTGCTTCGGTGGGCGTCGCCGGTGCTTCCGAGTGTTTCGCTTCCAGGCCGTTACACTCTGTCAGGGATGTTCACTCTGGTTCCCGCATGCTGAGCGATCCCGCGGCTACGGCAGAGACGCCGATGAGGGTAGTTTCGCCTGGAAAGGGGCCGGTGAGGGTTGGAGGTCTAGGTGATGCTGCGGCGGTGGGTACTATCTCGAGACTTCTAGGCAAGTCGCAGGTCGTCCCTCTTGGTGGGTTCTGCCTCGGTTCTGACACTGCCCAGGCTAAATCAACGATGGGTACTGGCTCGGATTTTTTGGGTAAGTCGCAGGTTGTCTCTCTCGATTATGAAGCTTCTCCTTCTCCGGTTATCGGTCTGGTTGATCAATGCTATCCAAAGAGTGGCTCGAGAGCTTCTGCTTTGGGGATTTTGGGGGAGAAGCCTGCTAATTGGGCATCATCGGATCGCTCTGGGGTTGTTGCCGGTGCTTGTGAGGAGTTTGGGAGGGAAGAACTCTTGGGGGGTGGACTTGGGGATAAGCCTTCGGGTGGTCCTGAGTTGGGTAATCTGGACAGGGAGCTGTGCACGTGTGCGACGCCGATTGTAAATTTGGGCGAAGATTCCCCTGCAGTAGAGGTATCGTTGTCACAAGAGTCTTTCGTCCCAAATTCTCTGGATGAGGAACCGTTGGCGGGTCAGGAGAGGGTTTTCATTACCCAGGTTTGTAAAGAAATTGGCATCTCTTGTGATGGAGTGGCGAAAGGAAGCTCGAGGGGACCATAGGGATAACTAATCACTGACAACAAGGGTAATGATTTGGAAAGGGAAGAGGCTATGCCTGCAGTCAAAAAGGTAAGAGAGAGCTTATTAATTTGCAGTCTTCTGTTAATTTTTTGGAGTTTGCTGGGAGGGACAGGAGCAAGGGGAGGGTCAATAGAGTTAAATCATGAAGCTCAAGATTCTTTCTTGGAACGTGAGAGGTTTGAATGAGAGGGCTAAGAGGTTGAGGGTTAGAAATCTTCTCAGAAGTTGGAAGGTAGATTTGATTTGTTTTCAAGAGACGAAGTTGGATTTTATTTCCTTCAACTTAGTGATGAGCTTATGGGGTTGTCCGTGTGTGGAGTGGTGCCATGTTCCCTCTATCGGGGCTTCGGGGGGCATTTTGCTCGTGTGGGATAAGAGGGTTGTTGAGAAGATTGATGCTGTTTTGGGTAGTTATGTGGTGGCCTGCTCCTTCAAAAATGTTGCGGATGGTCTTGTTTGGGCGTTTGCGGGGGTGTATGGACCTAATAGAGTCAGCTCCAGACGTCTTCTTTGGGAGGAGCGGGCAGGGGTTATGAGTTGCTGGGATATGCCGTGGTGTATTGGTGGGGACTTCAATGTTACTCTTTATCCAAGTGAAAGGTCGATGGGAGCTTTTTCTCAGGCTGCGATGAGGGATTTTGGTGAGTTCATTTCGAAGCAAGGCCTCATGGATCTTCCCTTAGTTGGGGGGATCTCCACCTAGTCCAATAATCGCTCTTGGTCTAGGCTTGACTGGTTTGGAGGGTTTTTGCTCGTTCTAGTTAGGTGTTTCCTGTTGTGAACTGCCAGTGTACATAGAGGTGTCTTACACTTTTTATAAAACTTTCGTTTACTTAAAAAAAAAAAAAAAGAAGAGACTTGATCTCCTCCAAAGTCTTGATTTGGTCCTCAAAACTTCTATAATTTCTTTCCCTCTTGTGTACTTAAGGGCGTCTTAAGCTTTTAATGATATATGTGATTACTTATTAAAAAAAAGGTTTTATTAAGAATGTCCATCTTTGTCTTAGTATGAAAACACACTTATTCCATGGAGCTATAAGTGGATTCTGTACTTCCATGTAGTTATTGAATGTAGAGAAGTGGTCAGTAGTTGGCATTTTGCCTGAGCCGCCAAGTTAGCCTAGTGGTTACTAGAGTTATTTTCAATTTCTCTATCTTGGTAACTCTTCCCTGCAGAAGTTGGATTACTGTATCTCCCTGACTGTTGGGTGGTCTTTTCCTTCTGCATTTTTTTTCTTCTCCCATTTGGTGGGCTTCTATGTTTAGTTGTCTACGAGAATGATGCTAGATTCTCTTTTTGGAGGAATAAAAAGCAGAAACACATGATCTGTTGGCTGACTTGTCTGTACTAACTTGCTATCAGCTCTCAATCTGTTGCATGACCTTGTATTTGAGTTTTCAAGTTCTTTTCTTTCCAACAATTAGTAGCATTATTGAAATCAATTTCTGTATAGTTTTGTTTTTTCCCCTGAGGAATACAAGGGAAAAGGGAGGGGTAATTCTGTATAGTTAGTAGATCACTTTAAATTATTTTATTATCTTCTCTCTTATTTTTGGTTGCAGGAGGAAAAACTTCAGGATGAAATTCGTCGGCTTGATACTGAGTTAAAAGAGCGGGATGCCTATATTGAGAGTCGCAGAACTGAAATTGCTACTTTGGATGCCCATATCTCCCAGTCACGTGAAGGGTTCAGTCATCATAAAGCTCAGAGAGACAAGCTGCAAAATGAGCGGAAGTATGATCTTTGCACTTCCGATTTTGATCAAGGTTTTTAAAATACTCCAACATGTTTAAAGTGGTTAATTGTGTAGGCTTTTATGGGGCAAAGAAAGCAAACTTTCTTCTGAAATTGATAAGCTGAGAACAGAAGTTGAAAAGGCAGAAAAGAGCCTTGATCATGCAACTCCTGGTGTGAGTAATTGCATTTGATTTGTTTTACTTTTTAAATTTGCTGAACATGGTTGTTGAAGTGCCTAGGGGAACCTCTGCATTGGTACTGCTGAGTTAGTGATTTACAAGAAGTGATGCAATCTAATGTGTATGTTTGAGGCTCAAATTTTTTCTACACACCCAAAGTGGTATAAATATTTACATTTTGCAAAATTATGTTTCACACTGATGTTTTGACTATGAGTCGATCGAGGGAAGTAAAAGTTTTGAAACTTGGATTTTTTTTCAATTCCAGCAATCCAATTTTTAAACACTAATGGAGGTCATTTGGAGCGAATGTAAATTGTAGACAACAGTTTTACCATCATAGACAAAGTATGCTGTGTCTGATTTAGTGGCTTTGGAAGGAAAGTCAAAATACATTGCACATTAAGATTGGACTTTGACATTCTTGTGATGGATTGTTCTTTTTCTTTTTCCGCCGAGCATTCTGGGATTGGATTTTTATTTATTTATTTTTTCACTTTTTCTTTGATTTGGTCTTGAAAGATCATACATATCTCAAAAAGTTCATGCATATCCTAATCTCTGCGTGTATCTAATATCATTTGACAATGTCATACGTTTCTATAATCTAATATCGTATGGCATTTCTATTCAAGTTGAAGGATTGATGGTAAAACGCATGGGTGCTGACATTGAAAATGGATGTGATGAATATGGAGGTGACAGAGGGTATGATTTAGATGGGGAAAATGGCAGAAAAAAAAAAGTTGTTGACCTGGAATTGTTGAACCAAGATCCATAAACTTGACTTGTTTTTCATTAGAATTAAGGTTATCAATACTTATAAAAACAAAGAAGGGAAAACTTTACTTAACCCCAATAAACTTTCATCACCCCCCAAAATTTAAAAACTCTCAATTTGGTGTATCGAATTTCATTGTTTGCAATGCCATCTGTTCGTTAGGTTTTTCCGTAAAATTTTGTCAAAATTTTCAAAATACCTGTCTTTTTTATAATAAAAAATTGCAAAGATTCAGGTGTGGATAATTTTGTAAATTCTGTTAAATCTTGACCAACGTTTGAATCTTTGCAAAATTTTTATTCTTTTTTTCAAAAAAAGGGGGGGTATTTTGGTATTTTTGACAACCCTCCGTTAGGATTTAACGGAAAACCTAACGGAGGGTTGGCATTGAAAAAAATTAAAAGTTCGATACACTAAAGAGAGTTTTTAAACTTTGGGGGTAATTACAAAAGTGATGGAAGTTTTTTTTTTTTTTTTTTGATAAGTAAATGTATTATAAAGCAAAGGCGCAAAGGGGCGCAACCCATTTACACGGGCGGTAAGTGAAGTGAAGTTTCTCCAAAAAAGAATTAAGGTTGTCAATGGGTGATCTTAGCCTTTATCCTGAAATATTATGAAATATAAATACATCTTTCCCTTCACAATTATGTACATGCTCATGCTCACTCTCTAAATCAAGAATATATGACGTTAGAATTCTTTTGAAGCCTATTGATGTTTATTATACCATAAATTTGAACTTGCTAAGTGAACTTATCAAAAAGAAAATTTGAACTTGCTAAGTGACAAAAACTTTCAAGCTATTTATCCATTTATTTATTTTAATGTCTACAGCATGTTAAAATATCTACCTCAGGAATAGCATAAACATCTATTAATTTGTTGTGATTCAATACGTATCAAGATTTCATCATAAAATGTGGCTTTGTGGCCTATCATCTTGGATTATTATTCAATGGATTAATCATGAATGTTTTTTTTTACTTCCATTTTTTTCTTCTCTCTATAAATTGCCTCTTCTTAATTGTTGGATGTTCAAAGATTCTGTCTGGAACATAGTTCTTTCATTAAGGCAGTGTTGCATCTATCTTCACAATTTTTATTCCACTGAATACTGCACAGGATGTGAGGAGAGGGATGAAAACTGTCAAATACATCTGCAAAGAGTATGATATTCGTGGGGTGTTTGGTCCAATTATTGAGTTGCTTGATTGTGATGAAAGATTTTTTACCGCGGTTGAAGTTACTGCTGGAAACAGGTATTTACAGTTTTGTTTATTTTTAAATTTCTCTCTTTTTTTTTTTTTTTTTTTTTTTTTGGAGAAGCATGTTATTGTAATATTTATTGAGAAATTAATGTAGGTAGTGTATTGACTTTTTGTGTGTGTGCGTTTCTTGCTTGAAAAAGACTTAGTTGACATCTGTTATTGTCTGAGCAGCTTATTTCATGTGGTGGTCGAAAATGATGAAATATCAACAAAGATAATTAAACACCTTAATTCATTGAAAGGTGGACGAGTTACTTTTATACCGCTGAACAGGGTGAGGGCTCCCCATGTATCTTATCCACAGAATTCTGATGTGGTACCCCTGTTGAAGAAATTGAAGTTCTCTCCCAATTTTACTCCAGCATTTGCACAGGTTAGCATCTGTGTGGGTTCTCTTCCTTGTTAGAAACACCTATATTTTGGATCCATTCATGGTTTATGATGCCATATTAGTATTTTTCTTGATGGATTCCTTTAAGTTTTATGTTTAGCAGGTATATGCATCGGGTATATTTGTATCTATGTATGTACATTAACTCTGTCCCGCTTCCCAAGGCTGCAGCTGCTTGTGTAGTTAAATTTTTGTACATTACATCATGTTCAGCTTTAAGTTAGAGAAAGGGGAGAAAGGGATTTATCACATTATGTTCAGCTTTCAGTTACAGAAAGAGGTTTATCATTTATCATTACTCTCATGAGCTTTGGGTCAATCGTAACAGTGCAAAATAATGGTGGCCTATGGTTTCAGTTTTGGTGTATCATCATTATCGTTATGATAGAAATACACGATATTAGGAAATTACATTTTCTTTATATCTTTTGATGGAGTTCATTATAAGAGTAAACTCTTCTCTAAGTAAAATAGAATTTTTTGGTAAAATAGTTTCTATTATTGGGCCACAAGAGTAAATAGATAGGGAGGCTTACTGTGACCTTAATATTTGTGTTATAATATGTTTTCTAGTTGTTTTTCGTTTGCTTGTATCTTCCAAACTGGATTCATATGATGTATATGCTCCAGCTTGAGGGGGAGTGTTAGAAGAGTTAGAGTTTGAGTCATTAGGATTTGGGGGGTATTTTAGTCTTTATGGTATTTCCCTAATCCTATATAATAGGATGCTTGTATTAGGTTAACATAAGTTGAATAATATAATAGCCTCCGCCTTTTGTGTCTAAAACGTTCATACAAACTATAACATGGTATCAGAGCTTGTTTCGATTCTTGGGTAGTTTAGTTTTCTTCTTGGTGGCAGCACTGCCCGTGTGGGCTAACCCACACGGGCAGTACCTTCAAAGAGCTCCGTAGAGCTGTTTTGCTCTTGTTTTATGGTGACCGGAACTCCTTCCGGTGAGAAAAAAATATATATATATATTTTGTTTGTTTTTGATCTTCTGTGATGCTAGCCGGATGGTTCTGCGGTGGTTTTCTGTCTTGTTTGAAGTGGCCAGAAAAGTTGCAGCGGCCATCGGGAAAAAAAAAAAAAAAAAAAAAAAATTTCGGACAATTTGATGTTTTTGGTGTTGAAACGTTACTGTGTGGCCTTCTATTGATTCTGTAGTTGCTGTTGTTGAAGTGGCTGGAGTGTTCTGTCTTCTCCGGCAAGTTCCGTCGAGCTCCGGCGAGTCTCCGGCAAAGGTCCGGCAAGCCTCCAGTGACTGTTTCTGTTCTGTTTTTCAGTGTTTTTCTTCTGTTTTTAGGTACTGCCAGCCTGTTCTATGTGTTTCCAGCCAGTTTTGAAGCCCCGACGAAGTTCCGGCATATTTCCAGCCAAGCTCCGGCAAAGTTTTTTGTTTTTCCAGCATCTGTTTTCCGGCGAATCTTGTTGGTTAATCATGTGAAAATTTGTTGTTTGTTTGTTGTTTGTGATTGATGTATCCGACCGGCCTTGGATTCTCCGGCGAGAACCGATCAAGTGATCGATGCATCCGACCGGCCTTGGTGTTTTACGGCGAGAACCAATCCCAAGATCGATGTATCCGACCAGCCTTGGATTCTCCGGCGAGAACCGATCAAGTGATCGTTGCATCCGACCGGCCTTGGTGTTTTTCGGCGAGAACCGATCAAATGGTTGTTCAAGTTACCAACGAGTTTTCGACCGGCGTTGAAGTTTTATTTAATTAACTTGTGTGGTCCAAGCAGTTCCAGCTTGAGGGGGAGTGTTAGAATATGTTTTCTAGTTGTTTTTCGTTTGCTTGTATCTTCCAAGCTGGATTCATATGATGTATATGCTCCAACTTGAGGGGGAGTGTTAGAAGAGTTAGGGTTTGAGTCATTAGGGTTTTGGGGGTATTTTAGTCTTTATGGTATTTCCCTAATCCTATATAATAGGATGCTTGTATTAAGTTAACATAAGTTGAACAATATAGTAGCCTCCGCCTTTTGTGTCTAAACCGTTCATACAAACTATAACAATTTGAATATATTTCAGCACTGTAGAGTTACGACAGTTAATAATATCATTTTGACTCCTGAGATATGTTGGATGTCCTTTGACCTAATTTTTCATATTATATGCTCTTTTTACCTAGGTTTTTGCTAGGACGGTGATTTGCCGTGATCTGGATGTGGCCACCAGGGTTGCTCGTGCTGATGGTCTGGACTGCATAACTTTGGAAGGTTGGCATAGAAACTCTGCACTAAATGTTGCACAAACTTTGGTTAGTCTCTGATGCCTTCACAATTTGATATTGATCCTACAACAGGTGATCAAGTCAGCAAGAAAGGTGGTATGACTGGTGGATTTTATGATCACAGACGCTCGAAATTGAAGTTTATGAATATGATTATGCAGAATAAAAGATCTCTCAACTTGAAGGAAAAAGAGCTGGAAGACGTTAGAAATATGCTTCAAGATATCCTTTTGGAATACACTTTCCTATTATTTTGAGCTGCGGTGGTTCCATTCTAGGTTTTTCTTTTTTTTTTGTCTTCCAATTTTAGTACGTGTGCCTATCATATACATTTTGATGGGTTCTGATGCATTATTATGTCGTGGTATATGTCTTCCTTGTGATTAAACTGTAATTGGATGCACCTGCCTAGGTTTCTATATTAGAAAATCTCATTGTTAGTGACGATGGCTGAATAATTGTAATGTCTCTGACGCGTGAAAATTTCCGTAAAGTTTGAGAAGAATAATTTTGTTTATGAGTAATTTTTTGACCTCAAGGGGAGGGGAAAGGGGAGAAGAATATTAATGGAATTCATTATACATAATGTTTGTGTTTATTGGGACTTATTATTGAGAAGATGTTACCAGAAAAATTAAAGCTGTCAGATTGTAAGGTTCAAATGGTTAAAATCTGACTATTAGTAGATGACACTCGCAGAGTTGGTGTTCTTCCTGGTCATAACTTTATCTTCTATGCTTTTGGTTTTCACTTAGTAAATCATACAGATAGATCAGAAGATAACAGAACTTGTTACTGAGCAGCAGAAAATTGATGCCAAGCAGGCTCATGACAAGTCAGAATTGGAACAGCTTAAACAGGACATTACCAATGCTAATAAGCAGAAACAGTCGATTTCTAAAGCTCTTGAAAATAAGGTATTTTAGAACCTTTTGACTACTTTACATGCTTCTTTTTTATTATTATTATTTTTTATTTTTCAGTTCTGTCCTCTCAGATTCTCGTCACCTTTTTGTAGGAGAAATCACTTGCAGATGTCCAGACTCAGATTGATCAGCTTAGAGCCAGTATGGCAATGAAACAGGCTGAAATGGGCACGGAGCTCATTGATCATTTAACGCCTGAGGAAAAAGTTCTTCTCTCACGATTGAACCCTGAAATTGAAAACCTTAAAAAGAAGCTTATTAAATGCAAGACAGATCGTATGGAGGTTAGCAAAATGCATTTTAATGTTCTGTTTTACCCCCACCATACATACCCCACCCCTCTTTTTTTTTTTTTTTTGTGTTGGCCCTGATTCCTGGGCAGCTTTATTGGTATTAGCATAGATCATCATTCTTGATTAAAGTCCTAATGATGTGCATTTAACTCAATAGACTGAAACGAGAAAAGCAGAGCTTGAGACTAATCTAACAACTAACCTTAAGAGGCGGAAGCAAGAGTTGGAGGCCATAATATTGTCCGCTGAGACTGAAACTTTGCTTGGTGAAGCCGAATTAAAGAGGCAGGAATTAAACGATGCTAAATTATTGGTTGATGATGCCACACAGCAGCTTAAAAGTGAGGGCTTCAGATTTCATCCAGCGCATTTCCTATTTTGATATGTTAGAATATGGTTGTGTTTTGACTGAAAATCTGCTCCTTAGGAGTTACTGAGCGTATTGATGAACAAACAAAGCAACTCAGGATGAAAAAAGATGAAACGAACAAATTAAAGGTAGTCCTCTTATGCTGGTTGATTGTTGGTTAAGGTTTGAGTTTTATTCATGGATGGCTACCATTTGTCTCTGTTTCAGCTGCTAAGATGATCAGTTGTTGATGCAGACTTTGGAGGACGAGTATGAAAGGACACTTCAGGATGAAGCTAAAGAATTGGAACAACTATTAAGTAAAAGAAATATTTTTCTTGCTAAACAAGAAGAGTACTCGAAGAAAATCAGGGAATTGGGTCCATTGTCATCAGATGCTTTCGAAATGTATTACTTCTGACTGTTCCCTTTTTTTTTTTGGTAAAAAAAGCATATATTTGGTCCTCAAATAATTGCCCAAATTTCAAGTTAGGTCCTTAAAAATGTCATGTATCAAATCGGTCCTTGCGTTTTTAAAAAAGCAGAAAAAAAAAAAAAAAAAAACCGAAAGCACTCGAGAAGACTGAAAGCATTTTTTTTAAAAAAAAAAACAAAACAAAAAAGAAGTGGTTTTATTTATTTATTTTTTATTTTGGAATTTTTTTTTTTTTGGGCTTTGTTTTTGATTTTCAGTCTCCACTTGAGCTCATTCTCTCATTTCAGTTACTTTAATAGACTGAAATGAAGCTTTTTAAAGCTTTTTGTAAAACATATTGACCACATTAAAATGTGAAGTTTTTAAGGGAATGAACTGAAAATTTGAGTGATTTTTGAAAGAGCAAACATTTGCTTTAATCTATTTTTTCTCCCAGCTGGATTTTATTACTTGTGTCTTAAATTTAAAGTTTCCTCTATATTTAATGTTTTCTCATAAATGACATCAACCTCTGGTTCTAGAGTTATTTTATACTTTATCTCAATTTATATATCAATATATTTGTTGCTTTCTTTATAATCATTTTGAAGCATCTCAAGTCCTCTTGACCAATGTAATTTGGCGTATTCAGTTGTCCCATAGTCAGTGCTGCTCCAAAATGGGTAGCGTGCTTTCCTTTTTTGTGTGTTCCAAAATATATGGGAATCTCCAAAAATGAAAATATTTGTCTATTTAAGTTCAATATTTGTCTATTGAAGAAAAGGGTGCTTCAAACGCTTTTCTCATGGAGAGTTTTGTGGCATTCTTCGCAAGTCTCAACACTTGCGGAATTCCTAGATTTTTGTGCGTCATTTTCAAATTAAAAGCTTGTATATGTGGGCCCTTTTTGTATACTTGATGTGTACATGGGTTGCGCCCCTTGCGCTTTTAATAAATTGATATTTACCGATCAAAAAAAAGTACACCTGTTACCATATTTCTAATTCCACCTTCCTACTTAAATCCTTTTTTTTTTTTTTTTTTTGAAATTGAACCCACATTTTTACTCAAGCGAATTTCAGAAAGATGTGTTTATGTTGTTTATTAAGATATGTGCTATTTTCAAACTCCCGTATATTTTAGGATGATGGAGTATGTATGACTGACAATGTTAAACTATGATGTTATCGGTGCCTAGGGATCTATTGCTATGTATTCAGCATCCAATTGGTCATGCTTGCACATTTTTACTTATATTTTCTTCATTTTCAATTATGTAATTGATTCTCATAATGGTAGGTACAAGCGGAGGAGTATCAAAGAATTGCACAAAATGCTGCACAGGTGCAATGAACAACTACAGCAGTTCAGCCATGTAAACAAGAAAGCACTTGACCAGTATGTAAATTTTACTGAGCAACGAGAAGAACTCCAGAAAAGGCAGGCTGAACTGGATGCAGGTGATGAGGTATATATATATTTTTTCTGGAATTTCAATCACATGAATCTCTTGAATTTGAGGGTAGAATACACTTTTGGTCTTCCAATTGCAGCAATGTTGTCATCCAATATTTAACTTTGTTTCAATTTAATTCTTCTGTCCAAGTTCATTTAAATTAAGTTAATGGAGTGAAGTCCACATGAAATGAGAAAAACAATATTTATGTATTTTTAATTAATTTTATAATTTCTATAAGATTGACTTCTGACCAACCCGTGAAGGGGCGTGTTCTCATCTTTTGAAAGAAAGATGTTTTTAAAAAAAAAGGAAATTCCCTTCTTTTTTTCCTCCTTAAACCCCTGCAAACGTTTGCCCACCCCAAACGAAAACACAACTCTCCAAATTACAACATTGAAATTGGACAGAGAAAACACAACTCTCCAAATTACAACATTGAAATTGGACAGTCTCAACAACCTTGCTTGGTCAGAGCCTGCACTGTTATATATTAAAAGTAGAGGAAAATGTGATACATAAATGGTGATGTCCAAGACCTATAGCTAGATGATCCCATTCATCAGGAATGGGAGACGAAAAAATTTACAATTATGTCTTGGGTAATACGTTCTATGCAACTGAAAGTCAGCCAGAGATGTTTATTTCTCCGTACTGCAAAGGAGATTTGAGATGCAGTGGCGCAGACCTTTTTCAAAACGGGGAACACACCATATAAATGTCAGATTTATAGGACAATGAAGAGTGAATGGTCTGGAGCAATTTATTTCTATAAGCTTTATAGTATGTGGCAAGAATTGTCTTACTACCAAAATTAATAGACTGAGTGTGTAGTAAATGTTGTAAAAATTCAGATAATAATGGAAGAGGGATGCATCTATGAGTTCCTTGTTGGCTTAAACCCAGAATATAATTAGGTTCGTGTTCAACTTTTGGGAAAAATATTCTGGTTTGAAAAACCTCTTGTTACTATTCTTTTTTTTTTGATAAGTAATGATGCATTAAAGAACGCAGAGGGGCGCTTGGATATATTAAACTATAAACAATGGTATGGCCCATTCGGATATATAAAAAATAATTGATTTGAAAATGCTGTAAAAAATGAAATGTCGCAATATTTTTTAAAAATATTTTAAATATTTATTTTTTGTTTTTTTAATACAACTTCACCTAGAAATTTAAAAAAGAAAATTAAAATCAATAAAAAAAAAATTAATACATAAGATAAATACAATAAGAGATATGAAGCAATTTGGCCACCCCCTTATATATTTTATACCCTCTCCAACATAGCCTCTTCCTGCTATAGGGGGGGGGGGGGGTGTTGTTTGCTTAGGTCAAGGTGTTGTATTCTGTTCTTCCTCCACAGGAACAAACAATCTGCAAGTTGAAGGTATTATGCTTTCTGCAGCAGAAATTGTGGTAGAAGGAATTGCTTTGCTAGACAAAAATATAGTGTTGTGGTCATGGGAGATTTGTTAATTCCCCGTGTAGTTTTGTTCAGGGAAAATGTTATACTCTTTCCAATATCTTTATATTTCATCTGATTTTTCTCTTTACAGATTTGGAAAATATAATGGTTTTCAGGGGAGGAAGAGAGGATATTGAAATTGGCAGTTGAAGATTATTTTTAATAAAAAATTCATAATTAAAAACAAAAGGTTTTCTAATTGAAGTGGTCATGTAGCATTTGCCACTTGGACTATTTGTCTAGGTCAGCCATTTTAGTCACATGACTTGCAGGTGACTTAACTCCATTAACTTTAATTTAAAAAAAGTTAAAAGAACAGGAAAGTAACCTTTCTGCAATTGGAAGAATAGGAACTGGATAAAAAAATTGAAAGTTGGAGGATCAGAAGTGTACTTTACCCTAAATTTTACTGATTTCCCGTACGTAACATGAACTTAAGATATTATTTTTCTGAATTTCTGCAGAAAATTAGAGAACTCATATCTGTTTTAGATCAGCGTAAGGATGAATCGATAGAACGTACTTTTAAAGGTGTTGCTAGGCACTTCCGAGAAGTATTTTCTGAACTTGTGCAAGGTGGGCATGGACATCTGGTTATGATGAAGAAAAAGGTTTGTTAGTTATCTTTCAAGCTCTTTCTGCTTTTTTACCAAGTCTCACTGTCCTAGCAAATGGCCTAGAAAAGAAAAATAAATGAAATGTGTGGTTGTTTCTATGCTTTTTGGAAATAAACTTTGCTTGGTCTCGCTCTCTGATAATCAGACCCAGCAGCTTGGGCTAGGCTGTGTATCTCAGGTTGAGCTCAATCTGAAATCAAACACCATTGGACCTTCACTGAGTTGATTCAAAAGAGCCTGTGCTTTTGGCTCACTTTATTAGAACCTTTAATAATAACTTTAGACTTTGGAAGGTTGTCTATTTGGTGCATCATTTGTAGTTTGAGAATGATATATAGGCAATGACTTTTTTAACATTTACTATCTGCATGTGAAATAATATTGTAAGTGTTTTAACGAGGTTAGCTGTGTATCATCATGTTTTAATGTGTCCAACTTCTAGGTCATATTATTGAGTGAATTGGTGTCTTTGGCTGGATGGTGCTTATTTTATCATCTATTTCTGATTATTAAGTACGTTTTTTTATTTTATTTTAATTTTAATTTTATTTTATTTTAATTTTAATTTTATCATTAGATTTGGAAAATTTTCAAATATACTGTCATTTAAACTTCTCCATTATATTGTCTTATTTTTATCTAATTCTGAAAGGAGTCTCAAGATTCTTGTTTTGTCATTGGCCTAAACTGACCGTAAAAATGTATGAAGAAATCATTAAAAAAAGTTCTTTTAGGAGTTTCTTTTGCTACAAGAGTTTTACCTTTCTTGAAGTATGTTGCACCAGAAGTTTTACATGTCTCCCCTTTTTTCTTTTAGAAAGATAAGAAAGTATTTTATTGCTGCCATATCATTATTGCTTCCCCTTCTTTTCCCGAGAAAAATAGGAAAATGAAGGGAACCTCATCCTTTACAGGCTACTCACTTTTCCTCAATTTTTTTTTTGTTCTTTTTTCTAATAAAAGGAGGGTATTCATTAAGTTCTTCATTGATTGTCATTATTACTATCAATGAAATGTGCTTGTTTCCATGTCTCCTTGCTTAAAATTGCTGTCTTATTGGTGATTTTAGAAAAAAAATTTCTTCTAGTGTATGGTAGCACGTCAAATTAACTATCTTGTCCTCACCATTTGTCAAAATATAACTTGATACTTTTTTCATGTTCAACAATGTTCATTATGTAAAGTCATTGCTTCTCTCTCTGTCTGTCTTTCTCTGCTGGTGTTTAATTTTTTTGGGAGCTTCATATTTAGGGTTTTGATTTTGGGAATTTAGGTATCCTTTTGGAAAACTTGTCTTGTTTTTTTTTATAAAAAATCTAGTTGATCGTGAAATGATTTCGTGTAAATTTTGGTTTTGTTTCCATAGGATGGAGAACATGGCGATGATGATCTTGATGAGGATGGACCTCAGGAAGTAGATTTGGAGGGAAGGGTCGAGAAATACATTGGTGTGAAAGTGAAGGTATGTATCTTTTTGCTTGAGCATCAATTCCTTCAAGCTGAAAGAAGTAAGAAGGCGAGAATGAATAACAATACTGATAAACAGATTGATAAATTGAATAGATAAATAAAAGTACAAAATGGTCAAACTTTGAAAGGAAAAATAAGGTGGCTTAAATCTTTAAGCATTCCTCAACTTGTGGACGACACTCTCTGCTTATTGTTACTTAATGAGCAATTTTGGTGATTGATTTTTGATGCCAGAATCATAATCTTTTTCAATTTTGTGTCCACTTCCATTGTATATGTTGTTTCGTAGAATATTATTATGGGAGGGGTGGTAGGTATTGATGGTATTAAAGCTGTTGGAGACTTGAATGGGTAAGCGTATTCAATTTCAGGAGTGAATTTCCAAGACTTGAACAGCATGAATCATGATTGAACTGTTACTGCAAAATTTAATTTGACAGACATTATTAAAGGAAAATGGATAACTAGTTAATATTGTTATGCTAATTGATGCTTTGCCTAATTGCCCTCGACTATTTTTCATGAGCTTAAAGTAGTAATAGTTCTGTAATCTTCTTTTCACCTCTTTTCTGAAATAACATATTGCTGAGACACTTTTTTTTTTCTTAAGAGTTCCTTTTTTAATTCAAGTACGCCTATTGAAAGGATTAAAAAACAAAAAGAGAAAAAAATCGAATTATTAGAATAGTTTTTTGGATATGTAACTTAATCTCATTAGAAAAGTGGAGAGGGGCATAATGCTAATACACATAAAGTATACAAGAGAACTCCTATTTAGGAGAAAACGAATAACAATAGTTCATAAAATCAGCAAAACTAGAAAAAAGCAAACAATTAGGTGTTGCTATCCATGTGTAAAGCGAGTTGAATTTAATTTTCTCAACTCTACCATCAAAGTCTCTCCATCTTCAAAGCTTCGTGCATTCTGCTCTCTCCAAATATACCACTTTAACATAAATGAGTCAATCTCCAAACTTCCAAAATGTTACGACGCCCCTCTTGACATTGCTAACCCCTAAACAACTCTCTTACCCTTCTAGGCATAACCCAATCAACACCAAACAAATTAAAAAGCAAGCTACATAAATCTCTTTCTACTTCACAATGAAGAAGAAGGTAATCGGTAGATTCTTCACTCTTCTGGCACATACAACACTAATACGCCACAATGACGTTCTGCTTTCTCATATTATCCAACGTCAATATCTTTCCTAATGCTGCCATCCACATAAAGAATGCCACTCTTGAAGTAGCTTTAACTCTCCAAATACTCTTCCAAGGAAACTGGGAATCCGTAGGTATGTTTAACACATGATAATATGACTTCACTTCAAACTTGTACCTTTTGAAAGGTCCAACATATACTATCCGCATCTCTTTGCCTTACTCTAAGAGAATACAAAATGTCAACGAAAGAGGAGATCAACTCCACCTCCCAATCTTGTACGGGTCTAGGAAAGATTATGTTCCATTGAATGCTTCCATTTTGGAAGTGTATATGATCTGTCACCCATGCATCCTTACAATGTGTGATACTATACAAGTTCGGATAAGACATCTTCAATGGTTGTTCCCCACACTACATGTCATGCCAAAAACTAACCTTTGACCCATCACACACCTCATATCTAACAAATTTTGGAAACGTTTCCCATCCCCTTCTCATATGTTTCTACACTCCCACCCTAAATGGCCATGTTACCTCTTTAGAACATTAACATCCCCTTACGCTATCATTTTTATTTTTTACGCTATCATCTTTAGTTTTTATCACCATTCTCCACAAAACCTCCTTCTTCGTAACATAACGCCATAACCATTTTTCTAGTAGGGCTTGATTGAACTGAATCATGTTTCTGACCCTCAAACCACCTGATTTCATTAGAGGACAAATTCTTGTCCAGTTCACTAGGTGGAACTTTAACTCATCACCAATTCTCCTCTCCCAATAAAAAGTCTCTTTGAAGTTTTTCAAGCCTATTAGTCACACCCACTGGAACAGGAAAAAGAGACAAATAGTAAGTAGGCGAATTGGAAATAGTGGTTTTCATCAAAGTTATTCCATCTCCCTTAGATAAATAAGGCCTTTTCCATACAGCCAATTGACTTTCCATCTTTTCAATTATGCCATGCCAAATCGATGTAGCCTTGTAACAAGCACCCAATGGAAAACTCAAGAACTTCATCGGCAAAGAAGAAACTCTACTGCCAAGAATACAGGCCAAACCTTCGACATCTCCTACATTGTCAACAAGAACTATCTCTAATTTTGCTAAATTAATCTTCAATCTCGATACCACTTCAAAACATAAGAAATGACATAGCAAATGTCAGAGTTGTTCTGAGTTTGCCTCACAAAAAATCAACGTATCATCTACAAACATTAGATGAGACACTTTATTTGGAAGAGCATTTGGAAAGCTAAGGCTCCCCCGAGAGAGAGTGGCTTTCTTTGTGTGGACAGCAGCTCTAGGAAAAATCTTAACGTTGGACAATTTACGTAAGAGGAATATTATGGTGATGGAGTCGTGTTGCATGTGTAAGCATTGTGGAGAGTCAATCGACAATTTGTTCCTGCATTGTGAGGTTGCAACTTCGATATGGAGCGCGCTTCTTCAGCTCTTTGGTGTTGATTGGGTTATGTTGCGCAGGGTGAGTGACTGCTTGGAAAGTTGGAGGGGATAGTTGGGTAATCGTCTTGCTTTGCACGTATGGAGGATGATTCCATTGTGTATGATGTGGTGTCTTTGGTGAGAGCAGAATGTGCAAAGTTTTGATGATCGTGATAATGGCTTGCTCGAGTTGAAGAAGTTGGTGTTACACACTCTGTTTTCATGGAGAACGACATGGCATATTTTGCCTGTTTCTACTTTTTCTAAATTTTTAGTGTTATGTGCTTCTTTCTCTACTTAGTAGGGGTTCTCTTATATACTTCATGTATACATGGGTTGCACCCCTATGCGCGTTTTTTTAATATACATTATTTATCAAAAAAACATTAGATGGGACACTAACAACTCCTCATTATTTTGCCACTCGACCAAAAAACCAAATAAAAGTCCTCTATCCACTATAGTAGTTATAATCCTGCTCAGCGCCTTCATAATAACCACAAACAGTCATGGTGATAACATATCTCACTGTCTCAATCCACGAGAACTACTAAATAATCTAGATGTGAACCATTAATAAGAATGGAAAACCGCACCTTAGTAATGCAATGCGCTATCTAATCCCTACATTTCTCCTCAAATCCATAGTCCTTAACAAATATAATAAAAACTCCCAATTAACATGATCATACGCCTTCACCAAGTTCAGTTTACATAACATTCCAGGTTCCCCATATATAATTTAATTATCCAAAAATTCATTAACAACTAGATTTGAATACAAAATTTGTATACCTCTGATGAGCGCATTCTAGAAATTGGAAATAATCTTTCCCAAAACCGATTTTAGCCTATTTGCTAAGACCTTGGGGATAATTTTATATACACTACCCACTAATATAATAGAACGGAAATCCTTAATGTCCACAACACCAGCCTTTTGGGATAAGGGAGACAAAAGTTGCATTCAAACTTCTGTAGACTAAGAAGCTCCTTAAAACTTTCAAAATGTCATCTTTCATAACCTTCGAACACTTTTGGAAAAAAACCATAGAGAAACCATCAGGAGTTGGAGCCTTGTCACAATTCAAATCCGTTACCACCTCCCACACCACATTCTCCTCAAACTCCCTGTCCAACCAACCTCTCTCATCTGCATTGATGGAAAGAAATGGAAGTCTATCCAATTTTGGTTGCCAACTACATTGTTAAGAATACATCTTGTAGAATTGCACCATATGATCCTTTATTTCGGTAGAGTTGGAAGTTATAGACCAATTGATAACTAAAGAATTCACCAAGTTATTTCTTCAATGAGAATTCGTCACCGAATGGAAAAATTTAGTGTTTTTATCCCCCTCTCTCAACTACAAGGCACTTAAGTTATGTCTCTCTCAAAATTTGGAATGCTCCATTGATTTTGAGGCTAGAGGTCATGGCTCTTGTAGGGTTAGTGGCAAGGTGGTGTAGGTTTTGCATAATGAGCTTAGGGTTATTGTGGGTTTTTTATGGGGCACCAAATTTCTTTATGATTCTTTGGTTTCTAGGGTTTGCATAGGGTCTTTTTTGTGGGTTTTTTAGGGTTCCCTATGCATACTTTTGTGTACTTAGGGGCGCATTGCGCTTTTTTTGATATATACAATATTACTTATCAGAAAAAAAAAAAAAAAGTTATGCCTTCCACTCACTTCTTCAAAAAGGATAAATCTCTCCAATCCCTTAAACATATCTTCCTTCCTCAACCTTGTACCTTCAGTTAAAGGCCGCCCCTCTGCAATAAAATCCATCTCCCGAATACCATCCATAAGATCGTTCTTTTTCTTTCTTACATTACTAAACACCTCCTCATTCCATTTCTTTAAGTTTGACTTTATGGCCTTCAGCTTACACACCATAAGTAGGAGATCCTTGAAAACTATTTGACAACCACCTTGTTTTCACCTACTTCACAAAGCCCTTTGATTTTAACCACATATTCTCAAATTTGAAATACCTACTCCCACCACCTGATACACTACAATCCAACATCAACGGAAAATGATCCGACATGATTTTAGGGAGTCTTCTTTGAGAAACATTAGGAAATTGTTCCTCCCATTCCGGAGATAAGAGAAACCTGTCAATTCTAGATGAAGACTGCAAATCATGCTTATTAGACCAAGTAAAATTCTCACCTACAAAGTGAGATGTCCATGGGTCCTTGGTCAAATATAAAAATTCCAAAAACTCCAACATAGCTGCTGATTATCGGGACTTGCTTAATTTTTTACGCGGGAAATGAACAGCATTGAAATCACCTCCAATACACCACGACAGCCCCCACCAACTTATATTGTCAACCAATTCTTCTCGAAGATAGTAGGAATTAAACTATTTACTTTTGGCACAAGGTATTGTGATGTGATATTACAACTAATGGATTTATATTAATTTTGTTTATAATTTGAAAAACACTCTAGTTTTTGTAGCTCTTGGAAGTGAACACCATTCAAACAAAAATTCATTGATTTTATGGGAAGTACTTTGTTCTATATTTTTATTTATTTATTATTATTTTTTTAAGGGATCTTTTTTTTTTTTTTAATTATTATTATTTTTTTCTGATGAGTCATCTACCTCCACTCCGCCATTGCTTTATACAACTGCAGTTAGCATTTAGATGTACAATTTTCAATGATGGATTTTGGCATGACAGGTTTCTTTTACTGGGCAAGGGGAGACACAGTCCATGAAGCAATTGTCAGGGGGTCAGAAAACTGTTGTTGCCCTGACACTTATATTTGCCATACAACGATGTGATCCTGCTCCCTTTTATCTTTTTGATGAGATAGATGCAGCATTGGATCCTCAGTACAGAACTGCTGTTGGAAGTATCCTCTTTTTTGTGTTAGCTGCATGCCTCCTCTCATGCATTTTACTGTTTAATCCACCTTGTTTTATATTTTTTTTATTTGTTTTAATAGTTGGTCTATTGGACTAGTATGTAAACCTTTCACTCCACCCTTGACTGCAGCTTATGCATCTCTGGTCAGTGTTCAAAAGGATCGCCACAATCAGCATGTCCCTAGATAGTTAGTATAATTTTCAGCCTCCTTTGCAGAGAAACAAACTAGTTTAAGCTTGTTTGTGTCTAATGGCTTATCATAGATGCATAGCTGCATATGTATGTGTGCGCATAGAGCATATTTATGCAGACATAAGATAAACTATCTATAAACTAAGCTTGTTGGGTTGTGCACATACGGATTGGTGTTATTTAGGGTCTCAAGGAGCTTCCGGAGGTATTTTGCTTATGTGGGATAGAAGGGTGGTGGAAAAGTTGGAGGTTTGCGTGGGGCGTTTCATCATTGCATGTTCTTTTCGAAGTGTCAGTGATAACTTCAAATGGGCTTTCGCAGGTATGTATGGTCCCAATGATGATCATGATAGGCAGCTATTGTGGGATGAATTGGTAGGTATCATGAGTTTATGGGAAGTGCCTTGGTGCATTGGTGGAGACTTTAATGCCATTAGATATCCGAGAGTGCCTCCTGGGCATGAGGATAAACTGCTTAGCTCGTCAGGGGTGAAAGCTCCTAGATTACCTGGTAACTGGTTCTGGCGAGTGGGGTCAGTTACCTGTAGGAGTTTAATTAACGGTGAGGATTGTTGTACAATATGCGTTTGCGACGTACAATTAATCTGAGTAAAGTTCTCCTACGTTATCAAAAAAAAAAAAAAAAAAAAAAAAGATATCCGAGTGAAAGGGTCGGTGCTGCTCGGTCTTACAGTCCTATGGGGGAATTCTCTAGCTTCATTTTTTGTCAGGGCCTAATGGACATCCCTTTGGTGGGTGGACAGTACACATGGTCAAATAATCGTTGCTGGTCTAGACTTGACAGATTTCTTTTATCTCCTAGATGGGAAGAGGTTTCCTGATGTGGTGCAGAAACGACTACCTTGTCTATTATTGGATCACTCTCCTATTTTACTTGATTGTGGAGAAAGGAAGAGAAGAGGAGGATACTTTAAGTTCAAGAATATGTGGTTAAAATCTGAGGGGTTTGTGGATCAGGTGAAAACCTAGTGGCAATCTTATCAATTTAATGGGAGTCCCAGCTATGTGTTATCATGCAAATTAAAAGCTTTGAAAGGTGACCTGCGATGATGGAATAATGAAGTTTTTGAGCATGTCGGTAAACGGAAGAAGGTGTTATTGGATGGTATAAGGGAGCTTGACATCTGTGGGAAAGGTAGAGGGTTGAACGAGGAGGAAAAAGATGAGTTATCTTCGGAGTTGGAGAGATTGTTGTTGTGTGAGGAGATAAGCTGGCATCAAAAATCTCGGGCTCTATTGGTTAGGGAGGGGGACAAGAATACCAAATTCTTTCACAGAAGGGCAAATTCAAACAAGAGAAACAATGCCATTGAGTCTTTAATTATCAATGGTTCTTTGTCTTCGGAAGCCATTGATATCAAGGCACGCATTGTTCAGTTCTATACACAATTGTTCATTGAAAGTTGTAGTCGGAGGCCTATACCGGATGGTTTATCGTTTCAGTCTAGTCTTTAATTATCAATGGTTCTTTGTCTTCGGAAGCCACTGATATCAAGGTGCACATTGTTCAGTTCTATACACAATTGTTCACTGAAAGTTGTAGTCGGAGGCCTATACCAGATGGTTCATCGTTTTAGTCTATTGGAAGTGAGGAAGGTTTGTGCTTAGAAAGGGATTTTGAAGAAAGTGAGGTGCTAGAGGTGGTAAAGGAGATAAATCCCCAGACCCCGATGGTTTCTCATTGGGTTTTGTGCAAACATGTTGGGAAGTACTTAAAGAAGATATAATGGCTGTTTTTAGAGATTTCCACAACAAGGGAAGGTTTTAAAAAAGTCTTGATGCAACATTTATAGCACTTATTCCAAAGAAAGCAGGGGCAGAGGAGTTAAAGGATTTTCAACCTATTAGTTTGGTGGGCATTGTGTATAAATTGATTTCCAAAGTGCTAGCGAATCGACTGAAAAATGTGTTAGATAAGATTAGATTGAAGTCTCAAAATGCGTATATCAAGTGGAGAAAGATTCTAGATTTGGTTTTGATAGCTAATGAATGTATTGATAGCCGGCTTAGATTTGGTGAACCCAGTTTGTTATGTAAATTGGACTTAGGGAAGGCGTATGATCACGTGAATTGGGAGTTTTTGCTATTCATATTGCAACGAAGTGGGTTTGTTTGAGGAGAAATGGAGGAATTGGATAGCGTTCTGTATTTTCACAGTTCGATATTCATTTTTGATTAATGGAGAACCCTCAGGCTTTTTTAGTAGCTCCCAGGGTATAAGACAAGGGGATCCACTATCTCCTTTTCTGTTTGTTATTGTGATGGAGGCACTAAGTAGAATGATGGAGGCTACTGAAGCTAGTGGTCTTATGGTTGGTTTTTTAGTGGGATCAAGGAACAATCCTGGTCTCAGTGTCTCACATTTGTTGTTTGCTTATGACACAATGATTTTTTATGGGGCCGATGAGGAACATCTCAGAAATCTTAGGTGTCTTTTTCTATGTTTTGAAGTGGTCTCGAGGCTGAAAATTAACTTGTCAAAGTCTGAGATTGTTCCAATTGGTGAGGTAGAGGATATTGATAGGTTGGCAAACATTTTTGGGTGTAGGGTGGCAAGATTACCTATGAAATATTTGGGTCTTCCTTTGGGGGTGCCTTACAGGTTTATAACCATTTGGAATGATATTATCGAGAAGATGGGAAGGAAATTGGCAAGTTGGAAGAAAATGTATCTATCAAAGCGTGGGAGGCTTACACTTATCAAAAGTACTTTGTCCAATCTCCCTACGTATTTCTTGTCTTTATTTCCTATTCCTGTGAGTGTAGCGAATAAATTGGAGAAGCTACAAAGAGATTTCCTGTGGGGTGGTCTAAATGAGGAGCCCAAGTTCCATCTAGTGAAATGGGCTCAGATCTGTTCTCCCATACAAGATGGTGGTTTAGGAATTCGAAACTTACTCACAATCGCGCTTTATTGGGTAAATGGTTATGGCGATATGCAATGGAAAGGGAAGTATATTGGAGGTTGGTAGTAAAAGTTAAGTATGGGTGTATGAACAGTGGATGGTGTACCAAGGTGGTGGAGGGCCCTCATGGAGTTGGGATGTGGAAACATATTTGGAGAGGGTGGGAAGTTTTCTTGAAATTTATTACCTTTAGAGTAGGAGATGGCTCCCACATTAGATTTTGGCACGATATTTGGTGTGGGGATTAGTCCTTAAAGGAAGCATGGGTTAGGGATCATATGTAGCTGGTCAATGGTGTTATACAGTGGAATGTTCCTTTTTCAGGGCCGGTACAGGATTGTGAGGCAGAAGTGGTGATGTCTTTTTTTTGGGAAGTTATATACTTTCCGTAATCGCGTGGGGGTGTCGGATTGTATGCGGTGGACTCCTTCTAAACGACATATTTTTGAGCTCAGGTCTTTTTTTCGTAAGCTTTCTTCCTTGGGGACATCCTTTTTCCCGTGGAGGAGTATATGGAAAGTAAAAGTTCCATTGAGAGTTACCTTCTTTGTGTGGACGGCGACTCTTGGAAAGATTTTGACCTAGGATAATTTGCGTAAAAGAGGTATCATTATGGTGGGTTGGTATTGTATGTGCAAGGGCAGCGGTGAGCCTGTAAACCATCTTCTCTTTCACTGTGAAGTGGCCCGAGCTTTATGGAGTATGGTTTTCTCTCTTTTTGCTGTTAATTGGGTCATGCCTAGAGGAGTGGTAGACTTGTTGGCTTGTTGGCGCAGTCAGTGAGGCAATATTTCAGCTAATGAGGTATGGCGAATTGCACCACTGTGCGTCATGTGGATTATTTGGCGAGAGTAGAATGGAAGATGTTTTGAAGATCAAGAAAGGTTAATGGAAGAGGTCAAAAAGTTGTTTATTCAAACTCTGTTCTATTGGGCCGACGCTTTTAGTGTGCCTCAATTTTCTACTGTGTCTCAATTTTTATCTTTATGTTCTTCTTTCTGCCTTTAGTGGGGTCTTTCTTTGTATACTTCCCGTGTATTAGGGTTGCGCCTCTTTACGCTTTTCAATGAATTACTTATTTATCAAAAAAAAAAACTTATTATATCTTTTATATTGTCTTCTATAGAGCACTTAAAGTGTTTTGAGATCGCTTGAACAAAAAGGTAAGTAGTGTTGATAACCGCAAATTCAATAAGAAGTCTTAGCAAAATAAAGATGGCATTGGAAACAATTTATGACTATTTGGAGTTTCAATTAAGAATACATGAATAATATATTCTTAATTATGGTAATTAGATAAGGGGTGTCGATTATGTCCAACCGGGCTCTTCAGGTGACTCAGGTGAGTGGTTATGGCACTACACTTATGAGAGAATTTTTGGTGGTGGTGGGCTTTAAATATGGTAGTCATTGGGGTGAGTGGTGTTCTAATGAAGCTAATGGGTCACACGTGATTGGCCTTTTGAATTCATTAGGAGTTTTCAAAGTATACAATATTTGAGGTGGTGACAGTTCAAAGATTAGTGTCTAGCATGATGTGGGGTGTGGGGAGAAACCCCTTAAGGTACTGTTTTCGGAGTTTTTTTAGCATTGTCTACGTTAGGGATGCCTTTGTGGTGGATCTTCAGTTATTTAATGGCTCTCCTTAGGGGAATGCTAATTTTGTAAGAGTGGTGCATGATTGGGACGTGGAATTCTTTTCTTCATTCTTCAATCAGTTGTATTCCATCATATTGAGACAGGGCATTGAGAACAAGCTTTGTTGGGCTCCCTTCAAGAGAGGGTTGTTTGATATTAGATCGTGTTATATTGTGTTAATTCGCCATGTAAGCAATCATTTCACATGGAGGAGTATATGGCAGATTAAGGCCCCCCTTGAGAGTGACTTTCTTTGCTTGGTTGGTTGCTTTAGTTTCCTCACTTTGGATAACCTAAGAAAGCAACAAATTATTGTGGTAGGTTGGTGTTGCATGTGCAATAAGAGTGGAAACACCAATGACCACCTTTTATTTCATTGCGAGATAGTTAATGCCTTGTGGAACTCTATTTTCAGTTTTCTTGGGTTAGCAGTGGTCATACCCTGTCGAGTGATAGGGCGATTGGTAGTCCTCAAAGTGAAGTTGTTTGGAAGATGATTTTGCATTGCTTGATGTGGTGTATTTGAAGGGAAAGAAATCATTGAAGCTTTAAAGACAGGAAAAACACGGTTATGGAATTGAAGGCCTTCTTTTTCAATAATCTACCAATGGATGATTGTCTATGAGTGTTTTCATATTTCTAGTTTTCATGACTTTTTTTATTTTTATTTTTATCTTTTTTCCTCTTTTGGTTAGGTGTTTGTATACTTCCTATGTATTGGGTGCACCCGTTTTTATTGAATTAATTTACTCATCATTTTTTTTTTTTTTGGTTGATGAATCAGAATGTAATGTAAGACATTATGTTTAGGGATCCTAGTGCTAGCTGTGGGTTTGACTTTGAGTTGGTTGCATTCAGGTGGCTGCACTTGATAGATTGGGTCATTTTTAAAAATTTGGGGAAACTTCACAAAGAACCCGTGAACTACCCCGCGTTTTGAGAAGCCCCTCCTCAAATTTTAAATACTCTCAATTTCACCCATCAAATTTTCAATTTGATGCAATTTACCCTCCTCTGTCAATTTTTGCCGTTAAACCCTAACGAAACCCCTAAAAAGACTAAATTACCCTTCAATATTCGTTCTTCTTTTCTTGTAATGAAAAAAAATGAAGAAAAAAATGTGACCCAATCGTGAGTCATCTTGTGATTTTTTTTTATAATAACTTTATTTATGTTTTTAATTTTTATAATAACTTTATTTTATAAAAAAATTAGGGGTATAATGGTTATTTTATCACTTTTAACATTTAAAAATTGACGGATGGGACATTAAATTGAAAGTTCAGATGGTGAAATTGAGAGTTTTTAAAATTTGGGAGGTCTTCTCAAAACGCGTGGTAGTTCAAGGGTCTAAAGTGAAATTTTTTCTAAAATTTGTGAGTTCAAACTAAGTTAAACACTGAATTCATATTATAATTGCTCCAAAACTGTGAAATAACATTTTGTGAATAGCAAAATGATACCAATAGGTATGCTGTAAGTAAAATTATTTTTTTTAATGATTGAATAGGTTGGATATGGGTTGGTTGGTTAGGATTCCACTTGAGTTTGGTAGTTCTACAATGTGTTGGTTTCAGAAATGGTTTGATTCTGAAACAGTCCTGCCCAGGTTGTTTACTTTAGGTGGCTGCTTGTGTTCAGTGTTGCATTTATGGAGGATGACCCCTTTGTGTTTGATGTGGCGTCTTTGGTGAGAGCATGATGCCCGAAGCTTTGACGACCGTGAGATTGGTTTGCTTGATTTGAAGAAGTTGGTGCTGCGTACCCTGTATACATGGAGAGTGGCATGGACTACTTTGTCTGTTTATACTTTTTTTGAGTTTTTAGATTTATATTCTTCTTTCTCTATAGATTAGGGGTTCTCTTGTATATTTGTATACTACATGCGTACTTGGATTGTGCTCCTCTGTGCTTTGAATAAATATACATTATTTATCAAAAAAAAAAAAAATGGACTTCACATTGTAAGGATGAGATTGTGATATTTTTAGTTTTGGACAAGTACTTGGCCCTAAGGGGAGGGGGGAAAGGAGATTCGAACTAATAACTTCCGCTTTATGAGGCATGGTCCTCAACCAATTGACCTACCCCTTGGCATTTGTGTTTTCAGTTATAATAATGCACCTTTAATGCGTTGTGTTTTTGATATGGGCTCAATTGATTTCTGGTTTTTATCATTTTAAAGGGAAAGATGGTGGTATCCTTATAGTTTTATTCTTCAGTAGTGGTGAATTTATTTAATTTTAACTGTCATATGAGCTATTTGATTAGCGGATTGCTGTAAACAGCTATAAACCGTATACACTTTCCGATTGCATCAAGTTGCCCTTGTTGCCATTTATTGCTGCTGTTGATCCATTTGCTTAATTTTCAATTACCTTGCATTTATACTAGATAAAGTAAATACCGTTGTTGCATAATCTTTATGCCTGATGTTTGCAGCCTCGTTTTGGCTAATAACTCTGTTATTTTAAACTGTCATGCTGGTAGATCCTTAAATCACTTGTTTGGTAGATATGATTCGTCGCCTGGCAGACATGGCAAATACTCAATTTATAACTACAACATTTAGGCCAGAGCTTGTGAAAGTTGCTGACAAGATATATGGGGTGACACATAAAAACAGGGTGAGCCATGTCAATGTTGTCTCCAAGGAAGATGCACTTGATTTTATTGAGCAAGACCAATCCCACAATTGATGAAGGTGAACCTCTCTTAAATTTCACGTTCTTTTTATTTTCCACCAAGATTTACACTTTGTGAATCATTACAATACTATCTTTATTAGTTGCCTTCAATTGGTATAGTGATTTGCTCAACTCCCAGCTGCCTGGCAGCGTTTCCATGGTACAATAAATTAAATTGTGTTAGTTTGTGGCTCTGAATATAGTATTTGTAGGTTGGTAGGTGCTGCAAAGTCCCATGAAGTATTTAAATCTATATTGGGAAGCTGTAAGATACTCTTTTCTGCTGCCGCTGTGTGAGGGAGAAGCCCTGGGAAGATGGAAATGCTCTGGACGCTTGAGCTTTGGTATAGGTTTGTTTAAAACTCTGATATAGGTTTGCTAGTGGAGCTACAAGACTGTATAGAAGCTAATCAACTCTTCTGAATCATGTTTTAACTACCTACGTTAGGATTTGGAGAAAAATATCTAAATGGTGTAGGTTTACACTTTATCTAATATTACAAAGAGTATCCTGGCTTTCTTCTCCTTTAATTATTTTATTTTTTTGTGAATTCGTGTTTCAGTTGTGTTTGATGGTGTTGACACGAAAATTACTCTTTGAAGACAGGATGGAGTTTGCACTCAGAAACTCCAATTTGTCGGAGATTGATAATTATTTGTGTGGATGCAAAACATTTTCATGAGCTCTTGGTTTTAGGTTTATGTTGAATCTTCTCATGTTAGCTAATAACATCAAGGTATCGTGTTTTCTTTCTCTCAGGTGTGTACCCAGAGGTATATCATGTTAGCTAATTAACTCACCAGCTTCACCTTTCTCTTTGTAAATTCTCCTCGTAGTCCAGAGAGTGCGCAGCTTCCCATGCCAAAAATTTATGAAAATCCTCTAAAATTTTAAAGACGTCTTAAAATTTTGTTTGTTTTTGTTTTGTTTTTTATGGGTTGGACTTCAAACTTATTTTTTATCCCAAAAAAAATATGTTTCTTTTTGTGTTTCTCCTGAAGAAAATTTAGTATTGCCCTATTTGCACTCCATTCAACAACACAGCCTCAAAACCTGGTCAAGCTCAAGCCTTAGCACGAATGGCTTGAGAACATACAGACCCATTCACCCTAGGTACTTAAAAAACTTTGGAGACAAAGCGTCCCTTTCGAATGGATTTTCGATAGTGTTTTTTAGATGCGTGTTTTGTTGTATATGATTATTTGGAGTAAAAGAAGTGTAGGTTTTACACATTAGGGTGCAGTTTCTACATGTTGCCGAACGGCCGGAGTGGTGTTTGAACTGGTGTAAGGTAGAGTGCTCTAGTTGAAGTTGTGTTCGAACACCAGTCAAATGAGCTCAATTCATAAAGTCATGTTCGTAATTGTGTCCGACAATTGAGGGAGTTTAAGTGAAGTTTCTCTATCTTTTAATGATTCAAATATAATTTGAAGTTTTTATTTTTTATTTTTTATTTTTTATTTATGAGAAAGAGAGATAGCAAAGATAAATTTAGATGGTTGAAAAAATGACAATTGCTGTAATTTTTTTAAAGCACTTAAACCAAATCCGTAAACATTAAAAATACTTAAATAATCATATGAAACAAAATTCCCACACCCCTCCCCCCCCAACCCCACCAAAAACAAAAAAGCACAAGAGACAAATCTACATCTATACTGGCTTAGTTGTAAGCCCAAAACCAAACGGAAATAGTGGATCATAGTGAGGATCACCAACATTCATTGGGAGCTGATCAACGGTCCTAAACCAAGTACGAGAAAGCTTCCCGCTGAATCCATAATCTCCAAAAAGCACATCGGCAACTCCATGGCCTTCGGAGCCGGGAAGCCATGCCGCCACAAGCGCATCCATCAGTGTCACATATGGTTGAATCATGATTGGCCGACCAGAGACCACAACAACAACACACTTCACTCCTCCACACACGTTGGTGATTGTGTCCAGACCCGGTTCGCTCATTGTCAAGTTCAAGCTGTCGCCTTGCGTCTCGGCGTAAGGAGGCTCTCCAACGACGACTATGGCGTAAGAGAAGTTGTTAGCTTTCACAAAACTAACGTTCGGGTTCTCGCTGAAGATAATTTCTGTGCTCGGATCAACAGCTGCTTTAATGGCACCCAGGATGGTAGTTCCTGTTTAATTTTTCACAAAGAGTAATGCTATTTAGGGTTGGATTGGATTCACAATTTCAATAAGCGATTTTATAATGTTTGATTAGAACATGATTTTTGAAAATGCATATAGTTTTACCCTTTAAATTTTGTGTTTTTTTTAAAAGCACCCATTGTCTAATTTTTACGTTTTCAAATCGTAAATTTTCAAAATGTAGTCCCAAACAATATATTTTGTGAGAATTAGTTTAAAATTGCATTTTTATTAGCAAAATCGTAATGCCAAACAAACTCTTAATAAACTATTATACAACTGTCATTCAACTGAGATTAAGAACCTGTTTGGGATTACGTTTGAAAAATATAACTTTTAAATCAAAAAACATTTTATGGCAAAAGCTTCATTTTTAAGCTTTTGCTAAAAGTGCATTTTGGTCATTTTTAGGCTTCTTGGACTCTTAAAAGCGTTTTTAATTTTTTTACGTAACGAATACTTTTTTCTTCAAATAGACTTTTTGAGTGTTAAAAGCACTTTTAGGCTCCTTAAACGCAACCTCAAACATGCTCTGAGTGGTAGTGAAATCAACTTGTAGATTAACAAGGACTTATAAAAAAAAAAAAAAAGAATAATAAAATAAAATAAAAAAATAGATTTTTATTACAACGTACGTTGTCCCAATTAAAATAGCATTTTTCAATTACTAATCCATATGAATTGAAGTGAAATGATTCGACAAGCATACCGGCAGTGTTGTTGTTTCCACCGAGTCCCTGCCAAGTGATAGTCCAACCGCCACATTGATAGCCCAAATTGTCGGCGTGGCTTCCAGCAACTAGGATCTTTGTTGCCTTTTTGGGCAGAGGTAGCAGAGGATCGTCTGCATTTTCTCCATTCTTTAGGAGAACAAGTGACTTTCTCACAGCTTCCCGAGCTAAATCTCTATGAGCCTGTCAGCCGAATATGATCAGGTTTTATCAATTGTAATCATGTGAATGAAACAGAAGTTATGGTAGGCGGGGTGATGATTTTTTCGAGTCTGTATAAATTAAATTCATTTTTTTTTTTCAATGAAAAATAAAACCCTAATAGGCTAATTCATATATATATATATATATATACATTTAAATTCATATACGAGTCATGATTGAGAAGTATAACCCGTTTAATTAAATGAATCGAATTAGAATTGGCCCATATTGAGTAATCCCAACACGAACCCGAAACACCAGCTCTATGAGTCATGATTGAGAAGTATAATTCGTTTAATTAAATGAATCGAATTAGAATTGACCCATATTGAGTAATCCCAACACGAACCCGAAACACCAGCTCTATTATTATGGTAGGCTGCATTTATTTAGTAATACTTCAAGTGATCACTAACTTGGTTTTCAAGCTAGCCGACGAAAGGTCTGATTAGCTAAGGGGGTTATCGTGTCAAGATTGATATGTTTGACCCGTTTAACTAAATAGGTTGGATTTGAGTATTAAGTTTACTCATGATAATCAACCTAACACGTCAACACAAATTGTCAACCTTATTTATAATAGGGTTTATTAAGTATAATACTTCAAGAAGTGACTAACCTGGCTCCCAAGCTGACCGACGAAGGCGTGATCAGCTAAGGGGTTCTCAAAGAGACCCATGGTGAACTTAACTCTTAGTATCCTCCTGACAGCATCATCGATCCGACTCATGGGAATAGCCTTGTTATTCACATGGTTTGTCAAAGTATCAATGAACTCGGTGTAGTTGTAGGGAACCATTATCTGCAAACACCCAAAATTATGAAGCCTTCCAAGTTGAGCATTATTTCACTTCAAACAAATAACACCAGGGCACAAACAAAAATATATAATAGAATAAAGTAACCTTAGAAACCACATTTTTAGCAGTCCTAACCAAACATTAATTTTTATTTTTAACAAGGATTAATGTTGGATAATTGTGAGATAAAAATGTGGTTTCTAAGATTACTTAATAGAATATATTAGGAGAAAGAGAGCAGAAGCAGAGGCAATGAAACTGATGAATACTGTTAGAACTACATTGTTAAGGCTACATCTTGACTATTGAAGTATTATAAAGTTGTATTACAATGAATGATATTTGTAGAGGGATTAACTATGAGAAATGAACAAGAAAATCCTACACTAAATAAGGAAGAGAATAGACCTATAGAAGAATAAAATAAATGCTAAATATAGAGAATATATTGTAAATATTGTAACATTCTATTTAGTAAGTCTTTAATAGTTCAATAAATAATGAAAAATAAGAGAGATCCATATCCACTAACCATGTCAATACCAGCCTGAACCCCTGCCAAAACTGAGTATGAGTAGTTTGCATGGGGTGGGTAGGTAATCCAATCAATCCCCCCTGAATCAGAGATAACAAAACCCTGAAATTTGTACAGTAAATTAATTAATTACTGTGCATATAATTAAGAAGTTTACAAGAAGTTCAAGAAAATTGTTTTACCCTAAACCTAAGGGTTTTCTTGAGAAAATTGGTGACAAGATTGCGGTTGGCATGCATCTTGTTCCCATTCCAGCTGGAGTAGGAAACCATAATTGTGCCAACACCCTTGGTAATAGCCTGGTAGTAGCCAGGCATGTGAATACTCAACAATCCATGCCAATCAATTTCAGTGTTATTTGCATTGATGCCCCTGATGGTGCCACCATCACCCACAAAGTGTTTTGCACAAGCCAGAATCTTATCCCTATATATAACACATGCACCCATAAGAAAGATACCAGAATTTATAAGGAAACAAAAGGACATATAAAATTTAAGATTGACATTTCAATACATGTGCAAAACACAAGGACCCATCATGATGACAACTAAAACATTAAACATAGGATGTTACCAATATTGCTATAAGTTAGTAATGATTCGACGTTTTTTTTTTTTTTTTTCCTAATTAAAAAAAGGGTTCACCAATGTTGATCACTGCCCCGGCCCACTTAAACCCTGATGTACATGGCATGGGATACACCTTTGCAGTAATGGAATATGCATGGACTTGAACCCACAACCTCGGACTCGCAAGGTAGTGATTTTGAGCTGCTTCGACCATTAAGCCATCGTCCCAGGGGCCATGTTTTGATGTTTAAGTAGTCTAGAACATCGATCATCACTTCTAATCAAATTTCCATGCAAAATTAAGGAAGGTGGACAAACTACATCAAATAGTATAATAGTTTTTTAATCATAATAATGATTATTTTGCAGCATTCGAAAAATTACTTTGAACCACCAAAGCAACAAAGAAGAGAACAAGATCCTCTTTAGTTCAAATGAACTTAAGAATATCCAGTTATTTATACTTTAAGGGTATTTTTGTTTTTACACTTTTTGAGTGGACAAAAATACTTATCGACTATAAAAACTGGAGAGGATCCTAATTCCTATTATAGTTATATATATGCACTAAATTTAATACTTACGAAAAATGAAAAATCAATCCTTATGAATTGCATTGCTTTGCAATAAATGACTTACTTTCCACCAACATACGGTACACCCTTTCGCGAACCAGCTGGAATCTCGCCTTGCAACCCAAGTATGATATCCGTCATTTCTTTGACAATTTCGGGATCCTCACTGTAGCTCTCGTAGCACCTACCCCATCTGGGATCTCTACAAACCTACCATGCAAATTAGATGTATTGGATTAATTCCCAACAAAATAAATGATTATGCAATTAATTCCACGAAATGATTCTCGGGATTGACTCCATACCGCAATGCATGGAGCAAAAGCATAGTTGATCCCAGTAGCCTTAACCTCAAGAGCAGTTGCTGCACCAATCCTCTTCACAAGCTCAGCATCCCTACAAGATGGTTACCATTGTTGAAACATTAGTTCACATTATATCACATCCGTGGCAGAACTAGAGATTTGTGTTTGGGGGTCAAAAATTAAATTTTATAGGAATTTTATAATTTTTATTTAGTTATTTATTTTTGGGACCAAGGTGCAGGGTCTCAAGGCCCCTAGGCCCAACGTGGTTCCGCCCCTAATCACATCATATCATTCTTATTATGGAAAGTGTTAGCTTTTTGAATTGGTGCATTCAGTGTCCAAACTTGTTTTTATTTATTTGGAGATTGTGTAGTTGCGTGTACTTAGGTTTGTAAGTGAAGATGATGAAGACTGCTTCAAGACGACAAGTACAACAACTAACGTCGGGATATGGTTATTCCGGAGGCCGCCATGAAAAACACAATATTTTCGTCTTTAAAATACCAATTTTGCTTCATTGTTTCCATCTCTCAACCATGAAATTTCAGAGCTTTAAGAGAGGAGTTGAGAGATGGTTAGGGTGAACCAAATCCATGGTTGTGTTGATACGTGCACAATGATGATCTTAGGCTTAGTGCCAAGAGTATTGTTCATGTGCTGTAGGCTTTAGAATGGAGATCAAACCCCAATGCTACTGCTACAAGGTTGTTTGTCAATGACGTTTACCGTTGGGTCAATAAGGATTTTACAGTAAGTGTGACAAATGAGAAACTGAAGCTTGGCGAGGAGCCGAGAAGGCAAGTGAGAATCTTGTATGCGCAAGTAGTCTAGAAATTTACAAAGGGTTGTAAGCCGAGAAGGCAAGTGAGAATCTTGTATGCGCAAGTAGTCTAGAAATTTACAAAGGGTTGTAAGTTGACAAATTATTCATTTCATAGTGGACTAGGTTCAGTTGTGGATGCAAAGGGTGCGGCCTAGGGGTGTAAGCAAGCTAATACAACTCGACAGCTCACTCGATACCCGCTCGGTTAAGCTCGACCCGAACTCAAGCTTGACACTGTACAAGCTCGTTCGTTACTGTTGAAACTCACTCGATTAGTTAGTGATATATACCCGGCTCACTCGATCAAACTCGATGGGGACTCGTGAGCTCGACTCGTTTAAGACTCGAACCAACTCGTTAGCTTGACTCGTTAGTTCGTTCATATATCTTATATATATATATATATATATATATATATATTACAAAAAAAATAGTTATATATATTTAAATATGTATATTAGTAATTAAATAATATATGTTATATGAATTATTTAATATTCATGTGTATGTATTAGTTGACATACTAACTAGAGTTAGTTCATAAATTAACATATTATCTAGTTAATTAATATATATATATTAAGTAAATATAATTAAGTACATGTTACTCAATACTTCTATGCATATTACTTATTTTATTATACATGTGTGTTATATATTAGTATATATTAACATACTAACTAGTAACCAGTTAATTAATAAACTAACATATTAACTAAGTTAATATATATTAAATTACTAACTTAGTATAATTAACTATAGGTTATTTTGACAAACAAAAAAATTATATGTTACTTAATATTTGTATTAGTATTATATATATGAATATATAATATACATACTTGTTAGTTAATATATACTAAATTGGTATTACTATTATGTTAAGTGTTAGATCACATGATCTAAAGATTATGTGAATTTTAATTAGAAAAAAAAAAGATTATATGAATTATTATATATTATATGACCATATATATCATAAATTAAGTGATTAATATTAGAATCAACAATGTGTTTGTTTAGAGATATATGCTCTTGTTATGTTTAGAGTATTATGCTCTAGATATCATTAATAATTTAGATGTTATATCATATGAATTATCATCCGAATTTAGTCGCATTTTCATATGGTCTACCATTATAATTTATATGATTATATCAAATGATTAATTGATGATTAAATCATATGACTACATAATAACAAAATATACATATATAATATGACATAAGTCATAAGTATAAAAACTCATACTAATACAACAATTAAGTACCCCGAGACTTAATTGTTGTATACAACAATTAATAAACTAAGATATTAATTAAGTTAATATATATATTAAATTACTAACTTATTATAATTAACTATAGGTTATTTTGACAAAAAAAAATTATATGTTACTTAATATTTGTACGTGTATTATATATATGAATATATAATATACATACTTGTTAGTTAATATATATTAACTTAGTATTACTAAGTAAGTTAAGTATTTTCAAAAAAACAAAAACAAAAACAAAATAAGTTAATCAAAACAAGTTACATAAATAGTAACTAATATAAAATATTATGACATATGGTTAAGTTGTTAACTAATTAAATAGATAACTATACTAAATAGTTAATATACAAGCAAGTATTAACATACTAAATACTAAATACTAAATACTAAATATAGTTAGTTTTAGATCACATGATCTAAAGATTATGTGAATTGTTAGATCATATGATCATATATATCACAAATTAAGTGATTAATATTATAATCAACCATGTGTTTGTTTAGAGCTATATGCTCTTGTTATGTTTGGAGTGTTATGCTCTAGATATCTATTTTTTGATGAATGAAGATTACAATGGTTATCAAAAATAAAAATAAAAGTTTGTTACAGTCACAAATTAAGTATTATCATTGTAATTTAGATTTTATATCATTCGAATTTTGTCACATCAATTATCATATGGTCTAACATTTTGCTATATTAACATATAATTACTAGTAGAGTAACTTAGTAAGCATAGTTAAAGATTTATGGTGTAAGTTTCATAATACTTAAGTATTAATGTATTATCACTATAATTTATAACATTAAACGCATTGCAAGATTATGTTACTGCTTGTAATTGATGCATTGTAAAATTATTCTTGCAGTTGTTTCTTTTAAAGTTTCCACTTAAATTATAGGGATATTCATGAATTAATCTTGAATAGAATAATAAAATAGTAAGAATAAGTACTAGTGTCTTAAATAATTATTTCTAATAGTAAATTGTAGTTAAATTAAATAAGGGGTTAAATATTAATTAACAAATGATGGAAATAAAATAAGGTGGGGGCAGTAATGTAGTTTAAAAAAGTGAGAGGTTTGAATTAAAAAGAAAATCTACATACTACCACGTGTGTGGCTTTGATTCGCTATATGGGAATATCTTATCCCCTTAGCCTTAGCAAAATAAAACAAAAAAAAAAAAGAGACCAAGCCCTTGCTTTCGGAGTTTGGTAAAACACGTAGCCCGTTCTTTTCTTTTCTTCTCCCCCTTCTTTCTCCCACGCCGTGGTCTCCGCTCCCTTGCATATTGCTGTACATCAGATAGAGAGAGGGAAAGAGCGAGAAACACTGTGTGCGGCCAAAATGGTGGCGATTTTTAGCCGACGGAGTGGCTCAAGAAAGGTGAGAAGTGGGCGAGCCAAACCGAGTGCTCGATAAGACACTCAGCTCGCTTAGAAGACGAGCTCAAGCTCGATCTCGCACAAGATTTTCTTCTTGGCGAGTCGAGCCGAGTCCAACATTTACGGGGCTCGAGCTTGTAAACAGTACATACGAGCTGATCTTGAACACCTCCGACTCGCCCGAACTTGGCTCGTTTATAGTCTTAGGTGGGGTGCATCGTTTATAGTCTTAGGTGGGGTGCAGAAGTGAACGCCCCACAAAATTTGTTTTAAAAGAAATTTTGAAAGTAATTTTTTTAAGTTTTTTTATCCTTGCCTATACTCTTCTCCAACCTCTCCTAATACGAATTCCAATATCCGCCAGTGGGTTTGACGGCCCAGAAAAGGTTTTTCTATTCGGTAACAAAAATCTGTGTTAATTATTGTAGTTTGAGATTCTTGTTGTATATATCATTACAGTAATTTTAATCGATCATATAAACTGCATGGGATCTAAATCGTCATGTTGAGTTGTTTAATAAATCTGAGAAAGGAACAAAACACTTGCCTTGTAGCTCCAAGACCAACGTTGTGGGGGAAAATAGTGGCCTTGTAGACATTATTGTTTCCATGAAGAGCATCAATGCCATAAATCATAGGAATGCCGAGACGGGTAGAGAGTGAACCTTTTTGGAAATCATTCACCATCTTCAACCAATCCTCCGGCGAAGCCTCCGGGCGTGGCACGCTTCCTCCACCGCTCAATATACTTCCTATTGAGTATTCCTTCATTATCTCAGCCGTGGCTACCGTACGATCCACCTGCACCATCTGACCAATCTTCTCTGCCAACGTCATCCGCTGCAGTAAATCTTTTATTCTACTATTTATGGAGCGTTTTGGGTCCTTGTATTTCATGTATTCTGCTTCTTCTGCTACTGCAATGGCCGCCCAGCTGATGCACAGGAACAACAGTCCCACAAATGGCATGGAAATCCTCGGCATCGATCCTTCTGTAAAAGGAAATTTAAAAACCAACCCAAAGGATCAAGGTTTTGATAACTTGACAAAAAAAAGAAAAAAGGAAACCTTTCTAGGAGAATGAGAGGACTATAGATGCAAGAGAACGATAAAACCAAATAACGAACGAAAAAAGAAAATAATAAAAAAATCGATCGAGAGGGTGAAATATTATCTGGAGTGGAGTTATATATAGTTTGGATAAGTAAAGAGTAGGAGAAATTTCACTGAATCCCTAAACTTTCACTCGATTTGACAAATCTCCTTAAATTTTAAAATCTTTTAATTTAGTCCCCTGAATTTTCGGAGGGTTTAAATTGATTGCAATTGAAAGTTTTTGGGACTAAATTGAGAAATTTTGAAGTTTAGGGGGTTTGTCAAATCAGGTGGAAGTTCAGGGGTAGGGGTCATTAATGAAGTTACCTCTAAATAGTATATATGCATAAAATTGGTGTTGTAAATAACTCTGGATAAGACTAAATAAATAGTATATATATATATATATGGATAAATATGAGTTGTAGAATTTTTAGGGGACACAAATTTTCTCCAAACTAGTTTGAAAGAAATTTCTTTTAACAGTCCAACCTATCTAATCTAATATATCTAATATCTAGTCTAATCTTATCTTATCTTTTATATATATAATAAGGAATTTTTAGACAGAAGTCTTTGAACTTTTGACAAGTGGCGTTGTACATGTGTATGCTACATGTATGTTTTCTCTTTTCAAAATAAATCTTGTGCATAGCCGTTTTCACAATTTCAACCAGCGCAAACTTTTAATTTCAAAACAACAAAACATCGTTTCAGATTTCCCCACTATTTTTCGGACAACATAAAACTCACCATTAACCCCTCAACACCGAGTAAGTTTTATGTTGTAATCTTCTGTTTGAATTCAAAACAAGAGGCGTTACATATGTATGCTACATGTCTCTTTTCTCTTTTCAAAATAAATTTCCCTCAACGCCGAGTAAGTTTTCTGTTGTAATCTTCTATTTGAATTTAAAATCTGGGGATAATTTTGGATGTGTGTCAATATCTATTGTAATATTCTGTTTGAATTCAAAATCTGGAGATAATTTTGGATGTGTTAAAGTATATCAGGCTCAAAAGCGCTCGAGCTAAATGCGCTCGAGCGTAACTACACAGACAATCAAAACCAGTGGCGGTGTAGAAACTCAAAACCAATATGGAAAGTCTCAACGAGTCTTGAGATCCCTACTGGCAGTATCACACGGATACTCTCTTGATACTCCAGCTCACAATCAGATTGATTCAAGAAAGAAAGATTCAATAGTAACTCAAGACGTGTGCAGCAAGGAAGAACAAAATATTGAGCATCAATTGTAAAGTTGATTTTCCTAGTTGTTTCAATACTAGGTCAAAATTGTGTATATAAACAGCATTAGTATTGCATTGTAAAGTTATCACTTTGAATAATAAAACCTGTCAAAGTTTTCATGGTATCAGAGCATCACTAGGCCAACACCTTCTCCTATATCGATCCCTTCAATGGCAACACCCTGCTCAACTTTCATCCCACCCACTACCTCTCAAAACTCCCTACTCAAACTTGATGTTGATAACTACACCAGTTGGTTGACGCAGATAAACCCTATTCTGGGCACCTATGATCTCATGGGCATAGTGGAAGGAATAGAACCATGCCCTCCACAGTTGATTACTAATGCCGAAGGCAAGGAAATCCCCAATCCAGAATATCCTAACTGGAACAAGAAGAATCAATATCTCCTAAGTATCATCACATCATCTCTTCCAGAAAAGGTTCTCGCCACAGTATATGGGATAAATACCTCTCATCAAGCTTGGACAGCTTTGGCTACCAAATTTGCCTCCAAGTCCAAGTCCAAAATCTCTCATCGCAAGAAGCAACTCCAAAACCTGTCCCAAGGACCTCAATCTTGCACAGAGTACATCCAATCTGCCAAAACTCTTGCTGACCAACTTGGTACAGTAATCCCATCCTCGATGAAGAAATCATGTCCTCAATCCTTAATGGCCTAAACTCATCTTTTACCCACTTCATTACCACTTATTCCTTTCACGCTAGAGCCAATGACATCAGCTTTGAATACTTTCAGGATGAACTTCTCAGCCATGAGATGTTAATCAACCAGCATCACACTCAGGCTTTAGAAACAAATTATCAGAAACTTAGAGTCTTTGGTTGTCTCTGTTATCCCCTACTTCAACCCTATAACTTGCACAAAATAGAACATAGGTCCAAACCATGTATCTTTCTTGGATATAACTATGCTGGCTATAAGTGCTTGGATCCTGTTACCAATAAGGCCTATTTGTCTAAACATGTTATTTTTGATGAGGAGGCCTTCCCTGCCAATGATCAAGACACTTCACAACTTCCATCCAAGATAAATGCTCAAGGTATTGCTCCCTTATTTCTTCCTATTTTGTTTCCAAATTCATATACTTTGCCAACTTCTTCTGACCACATTGCAGCTACTGATCATTCTGTGACCCCTTCACCAACTCTGACTTCATCTCAACCATCCTCTCCAACTACTATACCTAGCTCCCCATCCTCAGTCACTACATCTTCACCACCTACTGTCACAACAACAGAGTTATTCCCACCATCTCCTGCATCTGCAACATCAGACCCTCCACCTCCAACTCATCCCATGACCACTAGATCCAAAACAAGTTCCCTTAGACCCAAATCATTTCTTGATTTTCAACTCTACCAAGCCACACTCCCTGAAGTTGAACCTGTATCCTATAGGAAGGTTGCCCTTGATCCAAGGTGGCAAGTAGCAATGCAGTTGGAGTATGATGCCCTTATCTCCAATGGCACTTGGACCCTATGCCATAGACTAATCCATCACAATGTCATACGCACCAAGTGGGTTTACAGAATAAAAAGGAGAGCTGATGGTACTGTGGAGAGATTCGAAGCAAGCTTAGTAGCCAAGGGGTTTGATCAACAAAGTGGCATTGACTATACTGAGACCTTTAGTCCAGTAATCAAAGCATCCACTATACGAGTTATCCTTGCCTTAATTGTTCATTTTGACTAGCCTATTAGACAGCTTGATTTCTCAAATGCTTTTTTGCAGGGTTCTTTAAGAGAAGAGGTTTACATGGAGCAGCCTCCTGGATTCATTGATACTACTCATCCTGATCAAGTGTGCAAATTGCACAAGGCTATCTATGGCCTCAAATAAGCTCCAAGGGCTTGGTTCACACGGCTTTCCAATTTTCTAGTGGACCTTGGTTTCCAGAGCTCCTTAATTGACAACTCACTCTTCCTTTTTCTTCATGGATCCATCCAGGTATACATGCTGGTATATGTTGATGATATTCTTATCATTGGAACTCATCCATCAGTGGTCTCCACTCTCATTGCTCAATCGCAGTGGGAATTTCCCCTTAAAGACTTGGGTCCTCTAAGCTTCTTCCTTGGAATTCAGGTAACTTGCACACCATCTGGCCTACACCTCTGCCAGACAAACTGCATCCATGAGCTCCTTTACAAGGCACACATGGCAAAATCCAAACCTGCCAAATCACCCTGTACATCTGGCTCCACACTTTCTAAACATGATGGAGAGCCCCTAACTGATGCTAATACCTACAGGCAAGTTGTAGGTGCCCTGCAGTATTGCATTCTCACTTGACCAGAGATTGCCTATTCAGTCAATGAAATTAAAGTAGGTGATAAAGTAGCTGGAAGGCATGGAAATAAGGGTATCATTTCGAAAATTTTGCCTAGACAAGATATGCCTTATTTGCAAGATGGAAGACCTGTTGATATGGTTTTCAACCCATTAGGAGAACCTTCAGGAATGAATGTAGGACAGATATTTGAATGCTCGCTCATGTTAGCGGGGGATCTGCTAGGTAGACATTATCGAATAGCACCTTTTGATGAGAGATATGAACAAGAAGCTTCGAGAAAACTAGTGTTTTCTGAATTATATGAAGCCAGTAACCAATTTCTAAATGCTGGAGTAGATCCTAAAGAGATCCCACTTCCTCATGAATTTATCTTGAATCGGGATCTTTTGGCTCAACTTTATCCCAGTTTTGCTGAGGGAGCAACCCCATTTTCACCTTGAATTGGTCAAAATATGCAGAATTTCTTACTTTTCGTGGAGGATTAGATCCAGTAACTGGGGGTCTATGGCTAACCGATAACTTTGTCAACACATGCATTCCCCTTCATCAGCTCACTGGATTGCCGTTAAAAGAGTGTTAAGATACCTCAATGGCTCCCCTGACCATGGCCTTTATTATTCCAAAAGTCATCTGCAATTGAATGCATTATGTGATTCTATTAGACAGACTGCCCTGATGATAGAAGGTCCACTACTGGCTTTGCAGTCTTCCTGGGGGATTGTCTCATTGCTTGGAGTGCTAAGAAACAAGTAGTTGTCTCTTGATCCATCACTGAAGCTGAATATCGAGCTCTCTCACCAACCATTGCTGAATTATACTAGCTTCGTATGCTGTTCAAGGAGATACACGTCTCTCTCAATATTCCCCTGTTTCATGGGTGATAATCTCAGTGCATTAGCCTTGGCGTCCAATCCAATCTTTCATGCTCACACCAAACATATTGAAGTTGATTACCATTTTGTTCGTGCAAAGGTTCTCAACAAAGAAATTCTCATCAAATTCATCTCCACCTAGGATCAAGTTGTAGATGTGTTTACTAAAGGACTTTCTTCATCATGGTTTCTTGAGCTTTAGTCCTCCACCCAGTAGCTTGCAAGGGGGTGTTAAAGTATATCAGGCTCAAAAGCGCTCGAGCGTAACTACACAGACAATCAAAACCAGTGGCAGTGCAAAAACTCAAAACCAATATCGAAAGTCTCAACAAGTCTTGAGATCCCTACTAGCAGTATCACAAGGATACTCTCTTGATACTACAGCTCACAATCAGATTGATTCAACAAGAAAAGATTCACTAGTGACTCAAGACTAGTGCAGGAAGGAAGAACAAAATATTGAGCATGAGTTGTAAATTTGATTTCCTAGTTGTTTCAGTACTAGGTCAAAGTTGTGTATATAAACAACATTAGTATTGCATTGTAAAGTTATCACTTTGAATAATAAAACCTCTCAAAGTTTTCAGGATGTGCGTCAATATCTTTTGTAATATTCAGTTTGAATTCAAAATATGGAGATAATCTTTCAATTATGCTGAGAATTCAAAATATGGGGATAAACCTGCTGTTTATTTGTGTTTAACTTCTCAATATTCCTACAACAATTTTTTTTCCCATTTCCTTAAAACGCTACAACTATCAGCATTTTTTTTTTCACAAAATGAGTAAGCTAATTAGAATCGGGTATCAAAATTCTTTGTTTTTGTTCACAAAATTCATGTTAGCGGCTTCTTTTGCATTCTCAGTTGTAGTTCCTCTGCAGTTTTCTGTTTACTTTTCCAATTCCTTAATCACGTTGATTACCGTTAGCAAAACATATATATATATATATATATATATTTCGAAATTCCAATAATAAAATTGGTTGAATAACTTGAAATTGAAAAGATTTGATTGTTTCTATTTGGTGGGGACTTAGACATTTAAAAAGTAATTCAAATGTTCTTTTTTTTTTTTTTTTTTTTTTTTATGGGGGGTGGGGGGAATGTGGCATCGTATTAGTGAAAATATTATGAATTTTTATTTAAAAAAATTAAAAATGTATCTTTTCAGTTATGTTGAGATTTCAGAAGAGTTGTTCGTTGTGATGGATAAGGATGTATGTCAATATCTATTGTAATCTTCTGTTTGAATTTAAAATTTGGGGAAAATCTGTCAGTTATGCTGAGAATTCAAAATATGTGGATAAACATATATGGAATTATTTTATATGTTTCTTTGTGTTTTTTATCTCAGTTTTTGTGGGTTTTACATATTATGCTTATCTTTAGTAATTTACTGAAATCCTTAAAGGACAATACTGCTTAATTTTTAAACATGTAATTTAGTTTGTGTTTTTAATCTCAAATTCTGTGAGTTTTTTTAAAAAAATGTGTGTCAATATCTATTGTAATCTTCGGTTTGAATTCAAAATTTGGGGATAAACATGGGATTGTTTTATCTATTTCTTTGTGTTGTTTATCTCAGTTTTTGTGGGTTTTACGTATTATGCTTATCTTTAATACTGCATGTAATTTACTGAAATCCTTAAAAGATAATGCTGCGTTATTATCTATATAAACACGTAATTTAGTTTGTCTTTTTAATCTCAATTTCTGTGGATTTTTAATACTATGCTTATCTATAATTTAGAATTTGGTAATTTGATACACGATTATACAATACCGCGTTGACAATAACTAATACGGGGAGGTTACACAAAACAACCCTTTTGCACATAGTAATGAGGAGTTGTCACCTCAGCATGGTTACTACAACTAAGCATGGAACGTAATAACAAAATAAAACAAAACCACCTGATTATATCAGGTTTAATTCATTTACAAAAAAATAAAAAAAATAAATAAATAAAATTAAAATAAATTAAAAAATTAAAAATTAAAAATTAAAAATGCTTTGCAATAATAAAAAATCAGCCACCATTGGGTGGCTGGCCGCCCAGCCACCCCCATGGCCTAGGGGTGGCTTGGCGGCCACCATCAAGCCATGGGGATGGCGCCATAACTCGCTGGTGCAGCCACCCTTCCTAATTTCCTAATTTTGTTTTTATTTTAAAATTTGTTTTTGTTTATTATTTGGTATGAATTAAGTGTGGTTGTGCCTTTTATTTAGGTGTAAGTTTAATACAATGTGCAGATGTGTCATCTTCTAATTGGTTGCACAAAACCTCACCAAAGACTCTTTATATCTACTGCGTTATCTATATCTAAAAATCGTTTAAGGACTTGAAGATAATTGTTATTTACTGAGATCCTTTCTTTTAGGGGGCGGTTAGTGATTTTAGGGGTTAGGGAAAAGCGGTTATAACCGACTATATATATATATATAGTCGGTTATAACCGCTTTTCCCTAAATACTTATATTAATAAACTATTAAATAAAACATCTAGACTTGTTGAGTTGTTGGCCGTTTACTAACTTTACTTTTCCAGATTTGAGAATTTATTTTTTCCAGATTTTGTAATATCTAGATTTGGGATTTGTCGGTTAGATTTTGTAATATCCAGACTCATTGTCTTTTTTTGTCTTTTAAATTTTTTTTTCATTTGAATTTGGATTAATGGATTTGGGCTATATTTTTTTAGCCATGTTTTTGGGCTACAATTTATTGGGCCTTTTTTTTAAAAAAAAAAAAAAAAAAAAAAAAAAAATCTTTTTTGAAACTTTTTCGTCCAAAACACTTAAAAAGTTCAAAAGCTTATTTAAAAAAAAAACGATTATAACCGATCGGTTATTGGATTGAATAACCGATATAAAATAACCAATAACCGATGGGCAAGGCTTAGCTGCGGTCCAACTAAACTGCTACAATCTGTGGTAGTTTAGTTGGAAGGTTGAGATCTTCCAAAGGGGTTTTGAACCCCAAAACGGCAGTAGGTTCTCCTTCCATTTAAAAAAAAAATAAAAAAATTGACCCCGTTAACTCCCATCCCATCCCCGTTAACTCTCTCTTCTTCCTTTCACCCAAATACATTTTGTGGTCCAATCTGATTTCCAGGTGCTGATTTTTCGGTTCGGTTTTTGCCAAGAGAGGAGAAAAAGAGGGGAAGATTTGATTTACAGTTGTTGATGGTTTTGCTGAGAGAGAGAGAGAGGTGAGAGAGGGGGAAATTTTGAGGTCACCGTCATTTCAGGGCTTACCCATAGCGCACCAGAGGGGAATACTGTCGAGGATCTACCCATAGCGCACCAGAGGGCTGGCGTCGATGTATTTCGGTGAGGGGAAGAAGAGAGAGTTAACTGGGCAGGAAGTTCCACATTTTAGGGCCAGTGTCGATTTTGTCTGATTTTTGGTTTTTCTACCCATAAGAATGTATTTTGGTGAGGGGAAGAAGAGAGAATTAAGGAGCAGGAAGTTCCTTCCTCAGGGATGAATGTATTTGGGTGAGGGGAAGAAGAGAAAGTTAACGGGGATGGGATGGGTGTTAGCGGGGTCAATTTTCTTTTTTAAAATGGAAGAGAACCTACTGCCGTTTCGGGGTTCAAAACCCCTTGGAAGATCTCAACCTTCCAACTAAACTACCGTAGATTGCGGTAGTTTAGTTAGACTGCACCTAAGCCTCGCCCATAACTGACTAGTCGGTTACAGTTGCGGTTATTAAAAACTAATAACCGACAAAGTCAATTGCGGTTACAGTTATAGCTAATAACCGACTGTTATAACCGTTTGAACACCTCTACTTTATTTAGTGTTTGAAGTGTTTAATTTTCTTCTCCATCCCTTTAAACACTGCCTTCAGCAAATAACATAACTATTGCAACGCCTCTAAAAACTCCTTCAAGGAAATAACCGTTCCTTCGCCAGTGGACCGCCACCAAAGCAAAAGCGTCAATCAGAGAGAACATAAAGAGTGCATCTGAACATCTGAATCTGATACAGACTCACCTTCAATGATCTAAGAATGGGTTGTAGAGAGAAGCAGAGACGCAAACACAGCAAGATAAAGGGGTGGCAAAATGGGTTGGTGGATTGACACGATTACGATCCGTAATGACCCGCCACCCAATAAATATAAACACGAACACGACCCGTTTAGATAAATGGGTTGAACTCTCAAACATGACCACAACACGAAAAATAACCGGGTAACTAGACACGACCCGTTTATCCGTTCAAAATAATGGGGCGTATCAGGTTGACCTGACCCGACTTGTTTACTTAAAAGGTTACACGACCCAACACGTTTGAATGAAAATAGGAAAAATAATAATAATAATATAATAATAATACCAATGCCATTGAGATTCAATAGAATTCACAAATTACAATATGATAAAAACATAATAGGTTTAATTGTTCACAAATTGCCATTCAATAAAAACATTCACATAGATTAGCAATTTTCAACTCCATAGTCCATCATAGCAAATAGTAAATTTCAAAGTATAAAGTTTACATGGTAAATGATTTGGGAATTGCCTCTAGTAGATTTAATTGTCTATTCAAATAACAACTCCATCTCTTGGAATTAAACCCATAAAACAACAAATCACTTACCAAGTAAGGTAAAATCATATTAAGAAAAAGATAATAAAAAAAAGCTAGCAAAAACAAAATAATAAACAAAAAATAAACAAAACTCCATCATCATTAGATTCATTACAAATTAAGTTCCCATGGGCCATTATGCCCAGTGAAGAGAAAGAAATGTGATACACGTTAGGGTTAGGCTTTATTATTTATTTATTTTTTAAAACGGGTCTGGCAAGTCAACCTACTTAACCCACGGGTTGACTCACCAGACACAAAAAATAACCAGGTCATAAACGAGTTGACCCGATTATGACCCGGACCCGTTTTGATCAAACCTAAACCCCGTAACTTCGTATCGGGTTTGCGAGTCTTGTCAAAATTGCCAGCCCTAATACTACCGTTTTGACCTTTTTGTGATCACTGGCTCTGCAATTAGAAAACAAGGGAAGAAAAACAATTGATGTGAGAGAGAGAAAGAGAAGGGACTTGGTGTTTTGTGTTCGTCAAAACCAAGGCCGATGGATATGTGTGGTCTTTGCGTTGAAACCGTGAAAGACGAGATCCTAAGATCAGAAAGGCTCATCTTCATCAAGGAAACACTCAACCACCACATTAATGGGTTATAATAATTTTACAGTTAATATGAAGCAAATGAATTTTTTTTTTTTTTTGCTCTAATGACTTTGTCAAATTGATATGATTTTTAGAAAATGGAGATGAGCCTGTTTTATTATAACCCGTGCTAATGGATGAATTCATTGAAATTTCATTAGATCAACTACAGTAACGTTTTTAGAGAGAAAACGAAAAGGCTCATAAGTTAAGTATGAAGCATCTTAACTCTCTTTTTTCTTTTCTTTTATTTTTTATTTTTAATTTTTTTCTCTAATGGCTTTGTTAAAGTGATATTGTTTATAATTATAAAGAGATTTTTCATAGAAACCAGAGTAAGACGTTCAAACTATAGTTACTGGCAACTAGAAGACAAAGTTTTGAAGCATCGTTCTGAATTTGTCTCAGTTTTGTATACATACTTTTTTTGGAAGATTTGTTTGCTTGAAATTGGGTTTTAATTACTTATTTCCTCCTAAGATTGATGATTGGTAATGATTTTTTTATTTTTTAGTTTATTTATTTATTTATTTTGTATATGAGAACTATTATTGCTGTTATTTATTTATTTATTATCATTTGTCTTTGAAACGGGTTTATGACTGGAATATCTATTTGAAAGTATTTGAACTTACGTGGGTAAAATTTTCATATTTGTAGAGTCAATACATTAACTGATTTGTCTCTCTCATTTCTCACTTACACTGTAAGGAGTGGCAAGATAAAAGAGAAGAGGGGATATTATACGTCGTTAAGGTTTTTTTTTTTTTTTTTTTTAATTGAAAGGGGAAAGGGGTTATAGGGGCAGATCTTTCCCATTCTTGACTCGAATGGAAGAGAGAATGGAGGATCCTGTGAGAATGCTACCAAACACAAGATGGATAGTGATCCATTTAGCTAACAAGTGTGCATGATAATTGGCACATCTTGAAAATTTCAAAGCATTCCAGCTTTGAAAGGAGGAGAGATCAAGAGTAATATCAGAAACAATTGAGGTAAACTGCCAAGAGGAGAAGAGATGGGGTTTATTCACAGCAAGAATCACCAGAAGCGCATCCCCTTCCAATGCAAAACAGCCACACCCCGTAGTAGAAGCCAGTCGAGAGGCCAAAAGAGCTGTTATGGCTACTCGTAAGAGCATATTAGTGAAGTGAAGTTTTTGTGTAGCTAAAAGAATAAGGAGAAAATTCACTTTACTCCCCTTAAGTTTCAGGAATTTTTCAATTTGAACCTCAATGTTTAAAAATTGGCAATGTACCCCCTTAATGTTTCAAAAATTTTTGATTCAGACCCTCCGTTACTAATTTCTGTCTAATTGGACGGAAATCATCCCACGTTCGTCTCAAGTGGGATTTTGATGCCCTCTATTCCAATTTTGTCTTAATTAAAACCTATGAAATTATGTAATTACTCTCATTAAAACCTACGAAATTGAGGCTAATTATGTAATTTCATAGGTGTTTAATGAGGGCAAAATTGGAATAGAGGGCATCAAAATCCCACGTGAGACGCATGTGGGATGATTTTTGTCCAATCAGACAGAAATTAATAATGGAGGGTCCGAATTAAAATTTTTTGAAACATTAAGGGGCTACATTGCCAATTTTTAAACATTAGGGTTCGAATTGAAAAAACTCCTAAAACTTCAGGGGGTAAAGTGAATTTAACCCAAAGAATAATATTCCCTGAAGAATCACTAATAACCGCAGCTGCCACCACAAAGTTGTCTTTGATTGCAACATCAAAATTCCCTTTTAAGCATCCAATTCGAGGAGGGAGCCAATGGGAGGGAAGAGCAGCTACATGCCAAACAGAGAGATGGGAATCCAAGTTGATCTTTAGCTACAAAATAGCCTTTCTCGGGTCAGGTTGCAATGCCTCATGAATCAACTTATTCCTGGACAGCCAAATGAAATCCAAAGTGAGAGTTGCAAATAATTGAAATTTTATAATTTCAGCCTTAGGAATAGCAAGTCCACTGTAAGGATAAATAATGGCTAGAACCCAATCCTTGATAAGCCTAGGATAGAATTAAGAAATCATGAGAGGCCAAGAACAGCTCCTCCAAGGAATTCTGGCCAAATCACATTCCAAAAAAATATGGCACAATGTCTCATGAGGACCTTTGCAAAAGGGCCACACCAAGCATTTGTGCGTTTAGCAACCACAAATCTACCAATGTTAGCCCTAGAGGGCAACAAATCCCAAGCTATTTTCCACAACAAGTGCTTCAATCTAGCTTGAAGTTTAAGACCCCAGAGGGCATTCCAATCAACCGGAGAAAAAGGAGTGGGCCTGCTGGTCAAAGAAAGAGATATCACGAGCAGACTTCACTGAAAAAAGACTCGAAGGAGATGGAGCCCATAACCATTTGTTGGTAGCTCTAGGCCAAGGAATGTGAATATTCAAAATATTCTGAACAATGGAAGGCTCAAAAAGATCATGCCGAAGGTCAACATTCCATGACCTAACACCAGGAAGCATAAGATTAGCAACATAAAATTCAGGAAGACCAACCAAATGCATATTTGGCCTAGGCTTGAATCCAGGCATAGAAGGAATCCATGGAGAATTACAAAAGTGAATGTGCTCTCCATCAGAGATAGACCAACAAGCACCTTTCTCTACCACTTTCCTATTCTTCAACAAGCCTTTCCAATTCCAAGAGGAACTAGGACTTGTAGGAGCATCCAGGAAAGAAACACCATTTTGCAAATATTTATCACGGTGAGCTTCTACCCAAAGAAGATGGGCACTAGAGGTCATATTCCAACCCAGCCGAGCAAGAAGGGATTGATTCAGAAATTCCATGGAAGAGAACCCCAAACCACCCAAGGCCTTAGGTTGGCAAATGTTGTCCCAAGAGAGAAAGGAGAGGTTGTGCTTCTTTTCTTGAGGAAATTCCCACCAACATTTTCTCAAAATCAAATTAATCTCAGAACACAGGGATTTAGGTAAAAGGAAGAAAGACATGATGTATGAAGGAATAGCATTTGCCACAGATTTCACAAGAGTAGACCTGGCAGCCTGTGATAATAATCTAGCTTTCCATCTAGTTACCTTACTCAAGATCCTATCCTTAAACTCAATGAAAGAATCCTTCTTTTTCCTTTCCATAAAAAGAGGAATTCCAAGATACTTAACTCTGGCAGGTATGGGAGGCAATCTGAGAATGCTATTAACCAAAACCTTGACTGTAGATTTGCAATTTCGGCTAAAGAAAATAGCCGACTTAGAGAAGTTAATGCATTGCCCGGACCATCTAGAGTAGGAAGTGAGACACTTGAGAATAGCAACAGCTTCATTACTATTGGCTCTAGGGAAAATCATAACATCATCCGCAAATAAAAGATGGGAGATAGGAGGGCTCAACCTCGCAATTCTAACACCATGCAAAGACCCCAAATTTTCTTCCCTCAATAAAAGTCTAGAGAGAATCTCAGACCCAAGAATAAAAAGAAAAGGAGAAAGAGGATCTCCTTGCCTTAATCCTTGAGAGGGGGAGAATTTCCCATATGGAGCACCATCAATAAGGATGAAAAATGAAGAGGTGGTGATGCATTGACTAATCCATTGAATCCAAGTAGGATGAAAACCAAGCAAAGTGAGGATCTTCAAAAGGAAATTCCATTCAATGGAATCAATAGCCTTCTCCATATCTAACTTCAAAGCCATAAGGCCTCCATTCCCTTTTTTCTACTTCATAGAGTGAAATACCTCATGTGCTAAAATAGTATTATCATCGATAGATCTTCCTTTCAAGAAGGCAGACTTCATAGGGGAAACAATCTTATGAAGAAGAGGATTTAGTTCGTTGGACAAGATTTTTGAAATAATCTTGTAATTGAAATTTGTAAGACATATAAGCCTAAAATGCTGTACCAAAGAGGGGTTATCAATCTTAGAAATAAGAGCAATTTTAGTATGATTAAACTCCTTAAGCATATAGCCCCCCTTAAAGAAAGATTGCATAGAAGCGATCACACTAAGCTTAACTATAGGCCAATAAGATTAGTACAAAAGACATGTCATGCCATCAAGACCTGGAGCTTTATTCAGCCCAAGATCAAAGATGGCTGAAAAAATATCTCCTTCCTCAGGAATAACACACAACTACACATTCTCTTCCATAGTAATGATAGTTCCCACTAAGTCATCAAAACTAGCATCATAGGAGGGATGAGTACTAGTGAAAAGAGAACTAAAATGGTTAACCAAATAAGAACCAATGTTCTTGATAAGCACCGAATGTTGCACATTCAAGCCCCTTAATTTGCATATGTTAATTCCTTAACATTGTTATTTGTTTAATTTTGTTTTGTTTTTGTGTTTCAGGTTTTATTTGACAAACCATTGAAAATTGGGCTTAAAAGGGTAAAAAGCTGGGCATTTTGGATCTAGGATCGAGTGCAGCTATTCCTGAGCTCGAGCGCACTTGCGATTGAGCATCTGCGGCCAGGGATCGAGCGCATGTCTGCGCTCGTGCGCATAACAGCTAGGCTCGAGCGCACAAAACTTCGGATCGAGCGCACTTGGGCGTGTATTGCATGGCAGCAATCATTTTCCATCGTGGATTTGGTTTTCAGTCTCCCAATTGGACTGGGAGACTAACCTCCGGTTTCCTAAGGGTTTCTAGGGTTTTTAGGGTTTTCCTAATCCCTATAAATAGGGCTCTAAACATTGTAAACAGACACACCGCTTTCTAGAGTAAAAATTCAGTAAATTGTCTTTGGAGCTTAGAAGATCATGAGCGGCTAAACCCCTTCGTGGGGTGTTGATGTAACCCTATCTAAACACAATGGTTTGATTGTATTTAATTTCTAGATTTTCAATTTATTCATGTTGATTGTATAACTATGAGAATTGTTACCTTTTGATTATGTTCTTTATTATAAAATGCAATTGTTCTTAAATTCCAAAATCAATATTTGTGAAATTCTTCTCTTGTCTTAGAAAGTATTTTACTTTTATTGAAATCAAATTATTCTTGTTTTCTGTGATTATGAGGATGATGGTTATACAATGGGTTTAATTGACATATGATCAATAGGATTTGATAGGCCATGCCTAGAGAAGACGGATTATACTACACCCTAGTTTAGTGTAATTTAGGTAGACAATTTGTCCCAACCGAAAAGGGGTACACTTATTCATTGATTATATGTATCCTGTTAAAGAATTTGATAATTTATACTTAGGGAAGACGGGTCGTACCGCATCTTAGTGGTTAGGTGGACGATCCATGCCAACCGAAGATAGATTATGCTTATTCTTTAAGAAGGTAGTTTCTTGTTTATTTATAACATGCATAGAATGAATTTCTGTGATTAATTATGATTAGCCATTGTTGTGCGGATAGAGGTGAAGTCAATACCCTACACTCTCTCTCTTATTTTAAATCTCTTTTATTTTCATGCACTTTACTTTTAAAGAAAATAAAATCAATTCTCTTTTTAATTAAGTTAATTTTAATCCTTCGAATTTTGATAATAAAACCTCTGCAGTCCTTAAGGTTCAACACCCTCAATATAGCCCTATCCTACAAGATTCGTCCTATTGCGAGTGGTAATTTTATAATTGATATTTTTGGTCACAAAAATACCACATCAGTTCTCCCTGCCACTAATATTGGAACCATCCATAGCTAGTAAACAAAAGATAGAATTGTACCTTCGTCGACAAGCAGTGGAAGCGTGAAAGAATTTTGTATTAAGGTCTGTACAAGAGAGTCACGTTTCCCTTGATTTCTGTTTCCACAAGACTTCCTCTCTCAAGAGTTGCTCCTGCAAAGCCTCTTGGAGAGCCAACTCCCTAGTCACACTACTAGGAAAGTGGGGAGCAGACTGAATAACACTAATTTGAGACATTAGAGACTTAATGGTTGTCTGAATATGACCAAAATGGTGAATATTCTAGTTCTTCGGATCATTTTTGGTGTTCTTCCACTTCCTGCTTAAAGAGAAAGCTGAAGAACCTTCAATATCCAATAACCAAGGCCTAGCAACTACTGAATGACTAGATTGGTCACGGGTCCAAAAAGTCTCAAATCTAAAAGGCGCAAGGAATATTTCGATAAGTACCAGTAGTAGACAACAAAATAGGACAACGATCAAAATTGGCAAACAAAAAATGATTAATCAAAGAGTATGGAAAATGATGAATCTGCTCTTGATTAGCCAAGCCCCGATCAAGCCTCTCCCTGATATTATCTCTACCAACCCGATGGTCACTCTAGGTAAATTTATGACCAACAAAACCCAAATCTACTAAAGCATTAGAATGAACAAAATCCACAAAATCATTGTGAGAATGAGACCTAAATCTGGGACCTCGACATTTCTCAGTAAAAGACAAAATAGAGTTGAAGTCACCCAACAGAAGCAACATACGATCTAAAGGAAGCCCATGAACTTGTACCCACATGGCCTCTTTCACAAAATCAATATCTTCAAAAGTATCATCATTTTCCCAATGTTTCAGGAATAAGGTTGACCCCTTGATATTCCAAGGAGAGCTGTTTAGGACCCTTGAAAGATCTTCCATGTTTTCAAACGTGGAAAACATGGAGCCTATCCGTTATAAGCTAGGTTTCCCTAATATGTTTGTGGTTGATAGTGTTGGTAGAAGTGGTGGAATGGTCCTATTTTAGGGAGAGGAGATTACTGTTGATATTCAAAATTTTAGCCAACACCACATTAATGGCATGGTTAGAGATCGAACTTCAGGCCATGGAAATTCTCCAATTTTTATGGTCACCCTGAAACATCGAAAAGGTATGAAGCGTGGGCTTTGCTCAAACACCTTGCAAATTTAACGCCAGTGCTGTGGGTTTGTATATGGGATTTCAATCAAGTTGTTACTCTATTGGAAAAATGGGGTGGTGGCTGAAAATCCAGTTCTCAAAGGCAAGCTTTCCAAGACATGTTAGAGAGTTGTAAACTTTCAGACTTGAGTTATAATGGCCCAAAATTCACTTGGAGCAATTTCTAAGAAGACCTTAATTTTACAAAGGAGCGGCTAGACATGGGGGTTGCTAATCCGGAGTGGAGATCCTTATTTTTGGAAGCTGAAGTTTCAATTAATGAAGCAACAAATTCAGACCATACTATTTTAATGTTGGGATTGGTGGATTTTGGGTTGGGTAGAAGAGGAAGAAGCACGTTTAGGTATGAAGCAAAGTGGGCCTTAGATGAGGGGTATGCAAATATTCTTCAGCAAGCTTGGACTCCCTCTTTGAACGGGACTAGAACATGGGAGCAGATTGGGCAAAACCTGTCATGTTGCAAATAGAATTTCCTTCTTTGGCAGAGAGAGTTATGGGGTTCAAGTCAGTAGTCTATACAACAATTGCAAGCTCGGCTTTAGGGGGTACAAGGAAGAGAAGGGGGTGGCAACGAGTCTGAAATAAAATTTTTATAGCAATAATTGCAAATCTTAATGGATAAGGAGGAACTTCAATGGAGACAGCGAGCAAAGATTGATTGGTTGCGGGGAGGTGATCGGAATACAAAATTTTTCCATGCCTATGCAACTACATATCAACGTTCAAATCAGATTTAAAGTATTATTGATGCAGAAGGGCATCAATGTGAGTCGACTGAAGAAGTACAAGTAGATTTTGTAAATTATTTTATAGGGTTATTTGCCTCTGAACATGCAGGTAATATGGATCATTGTTTGCAACCAATTGAGAGTTGAGTTTCGGAGGACATGAATTTGGAGCTCTTAAAACCTTTTCAGATGGAAGAAATTTATGATGCTTTTTGTCATATGGGTCCTTTGAATGCTCCTGGACCAGATGGTTTCCCTACAGGATTTTTCCAAAAAAAATTGGAATACTATGGAGACTGACATTTGTCATGCCATTCTTGAGACCCTCAATTCGGCTACTATGCCCACTGTGACGACCCGCTTGATAAAAACATGATTAAAAAAAAAACTTCTTTTAAAAACCAATAACCCACAACAAAGCGGATTGTCATAGTGGCATAGCGATACTGCAGTATGTCATGAACTCATGCAATAACCTAATTGACAATATCATAAGTCACACAGAGCTATGTGCATCATCCATGATTAATCAGAGTTTATATTTTTATAGTGGAACATAAATAACATAAGACATACATAACACATTAGAGCTAACAAATACATCTATGTGAATAATGCTTTACATACAAAAGAATGGCTAAACAAAGTGTCACATGCGACACGAGCCATATACAAAATATCAACATCTAAGCATATACATAAATGCTCTAACAAAAATGACTAATAACTAGTCCAACAGAACCAACCCTCGATGCATCTAGGCCTCGAACATCGTGGCCTAAATACATGGCAACAAGATCCTCATCTACCATCTCTGTACCTGCATCCACAACATTGTCTACACCACAGGAATCACCACCACCCATGATGCAGACGGATTTCATGAGCCCGTCATTTTCATGAAATAGAGACGCTCAGCAGTATAGAACTCACTGGGCTATCTAAAAGAGTCATCATTTGAAAATATACTTACAATTGAATTAGCTTAACAATAAAACATATTGAAAGTCATCATGCATCATCTATCCATAACGATATACATACAGACAATTCCATCTCCTGTCTCATATGCATACCGATACGTCTAGCATAAAAACCATCATATGCAACAATGCAAGCATCATATATCATCATCATCATCATAACATTCATATGCCATGCAAGCTCATGCTCATCATTGTCATTCTTGTTTCTCTATGTACCAATTGTCCCTGTCCTTACTCTGCTTGCCTTTACTTGTGCCATCTACAAAGTAAGGTCAATCCTTGTTTTGCTTGCCCCTACTTGTGTCATCTACAAAACAAGGACCGTTCTTACTTCGTTTGCCGCTACTTGTGCAATTTACAAAGTAAGACCAGTTACCTTTCCTTTAACATTGTTTATCCCTGCCCTTACTCTGCTTGCCCTTACTTGTGCCTTCTACAGAGTAAGGTCAATCCTTATTTTGCTTCCCCTACTTGTGCCATCTACAAAACAAGGACCGTTCTTACTTTGTTTGTTGCTACTTGTGCCATCTACAAAGTAAAGCCAGTTACCTTTCCTTTAACATTGTTTGTCCATGTCCTTACTCTACTTGCCTCTACTTGTGCCATCTACAGAGTAAGGCCAATCCTTGTTTTGCTTGTCCCTACTTGTGGCATCTACAAAACAAGGACCGTTCTTACTTTGCTTACCGGTACTTGTGCCATCTACAAAGTAAGACCAGTTACCTTTCCTTTAACATCATTTGTCCCTAACCTTACTTTGCTTTCTGCTATTTGGGCCATCTACAAAGTAAGGCCAGTTACCTTTTTTTTAACATTATTTGTCCCTAACCTTACTTTGCTTGTCGCTACTTGTGCCATCTACAAAGTAAGGCCGGGTTACTGTGGCTTTATCATTATTTTCATGCAATCATATGCTATGCATTCTTATGCTCATGTTCATCATCTTGCGCCATTTCCATCATGAGGCCAACCCTACGGTAGGAGACTTGTCATCGCTACCGGGGGGGCCGTTATGTTGTTTTTCGTTATACATGAGGCCAGCTCTATAGTAGTAAGACGATACTCAATCACCATTAGAGTTGAACCCCGTTTTCGTTATGCATGGGCCAGCTCTACGGTAGTGAGACCATACTCAATCACTACTGGAGTTGAACCCCGTTTCCGTTTCATTGCTCATGCCATGTTCATGCTTATGTCAATAAATCCTTGAACTCATATGCTATCATAACTCATATCATAAAATCATAGAATCATGTCATAAACTATGTGAACCATCAAAATGCTCATAACAACATAATCATCACATTATCTTGTAAACCCATAAAAGCTCATATAAACATTACATCAAACATTCATCTAACACATCTCATAGAATATCATCAATAGTCATAGTATCTCAAAACATCATACATCAATCGTTCAACCAAAACATCTTTTATACTTTAAAAATAGTATCTTTTTGCCAAGTAAGTAAAATATTGACCTTATTCACTTGAGTACCCTTCGGTGGACTCTTGACTCAACCGCAATGCACCTAAGCATTTACATAATAAACACAAAATTAAGCTCTATTCTTAGCTTAACAACTCACACTCTATAAAGATTCTTGAGCACTACAAGTATCACGCTCCATTAGCTAATGCATTAATTATCTAATAACTTAGTTACCTTGAACTATGATTCTACATCATAATATATTAAATCACTAAATCTTGAGGCATATACATAGACTCTAGGTTAAGCATTACACTTAACCCTATAATTGTTATTTTCTTCTAAGCCATTTAATCTAGCAATTTATCCTCAACTTTATAATTCTCATAACTCTTACAATAATCATTATGATTCTAATTTGACATATTAGAACCTAAACCCTATAGTTATCAATTTCCATGGAATCCCATAAAAACCTAGAATTAATTAACACCTTAAATGTAATTAATCCATTAATTCCATAACCCGGAACTTGTATAATGCATTGCAATCTATAACATATAAAAGCCCCAACCTAATTTTAGGAATTAGGCTTCTAATTAAAATTTCCCAATTTGCGGACCTAATTAGAAATTCCCCAAATTATTATGATTTCAAGCTTGATATTCAATGGGTAGAACAAAACCTTAAAGAGAAACTAGAGATTCAACCATTTAACAAAATCCCCAAAAATCCCTTTCAAGAACCATAACATTCGGACCCAAATCAAAGCCCCACAAATCCACACGATTTCTAGCTTCTAATCCCATGGGTAACACGAAAATCATAAGAGAAAGCTTGAATGTTTACCTCACTAACCCCATGGCTGGAATCCCCTTGTGTTTCATCACCTTCTTCTTTTTCTTCTTCTTCTTCTTCTTCTTCTCGGTAGCAGCTCTCTCTCTCTTCCTCGTTCTCTCTCATCACGGTCTGCATCTCTTCCTCTCTCAATCTCATAATCTCTTCCTCTCGGCCATGTGTGTGTGCGTGAAGAGAAATGAGAGAAGAAAGGGAAGGGGAAGTGAGATGAAGGAAGAAGAGAGGGGGGAGAAGAGCACGTGAGTTTTGGGAGAAGGGAGAAGATAATGTTATCTTCTTCCATCCAACCACAGCCCGACACGTGGCACTAGTTAGATCTACTTTTTATTTTCAAGCCCCATCTTTTATAAATTGCGATATTACCCCACCTCATATTAATTCTATCTTTTTTGTTCTCTTTAATTCCCCACACCACTTTTATTTATTCTAACCACAACTTATCATTACCATTAATCATTTATCACACTATAACTTATTATTACACTTTATTATTCTAATACCATTAACCTATTTTATTTATTAATCGATTGTCACACTAACATTATTATTAGTTAATCTCTTAATCACTAAAACTTATATTACATAAGTATATCATCACTAAATAATATTATTATTATATTATTATCACACAAATATTATTATTATTAATCAATTTCATATATATCTCAATTATGATAAAGTCATTATTATTATTATATTTATTATTCTAAATCATTCCATGCATTATTTATTCTACTAATTAATTCAAATTACTTTGAGGTTACTAGTAATAAACTTAATTATTTTCTCGGGTCTTACACTCACTGACTTGAATTTGACGAACATCACCCTTATTCCCAAGGTGAATACTCCCTCTAGTGTTACCGATTTTCGACCCATTAGCTTATGTAATGTCCTTTACAAGTTAATCTCAAAATTTTTATCCAATTGTATAAAGAAAATCTTGCCCCATATTATTTCTCCTATGCAAAGTGCTTTTATCCCTGAAAGGTTGATTACGGACAATGTTCTAGCGGCGTATGAGACTCTCCATACAATGCAAACAAGGATAAACGGGAAAAAAGGTTTTATGGTGGTTAAATTAGACATGAGCAAAGTGTACGATAGGGTGGAATAGAGGTATCTTGAAGCGGTTATGAGGAGGATGAGATTTGACTTACGATGGATTTGGCTAATTATTATGGTGAATGGCCAACCTTGTGGGCTCATAAAACCGGAGAGGGGATTGAGGCGAGGGGATCCTATCTCCCCTTATTTGTTTTTCGTTTTTGTGGACGGATTAAGTGCATTGTTGAGCAAAGCCACGGAAGAAGGTTGCTTGACGCATGTTCCCACCTTAAAAGGGGCCCTCGTATAAGCCATCTTTTTTTCGTGGACGACAGCTTATTATTTTGTCGGTCTAATCTTGCTCAATGGGAAAGAAAATTTTGATTAAAGCTGTGATTCAGAGGATACCCACTTATAGCATGAGTGTCTTTCCTCTTCCGAAGACGTTGTGTTCAAAGATTAATTCACAAATGCAAAAGTTTTGGTAGGGGCACCAAAAAAATGATTCGAGGGTGCATTGGATGAGTTGGGGGCGTATGAGAATATCAAAATCTTCAGGAGGTATGGGCTTTCGTGATTTCCATAGTTTTAATGGGAAATTACCTTTTCCCTCCGTCAACTACAACACATTGTCACTTTGCCTCCATGAACTGACAACCCTACTACCTGACCCCATCAAACTACCATTTTATGCTCAAAACCCCCTTTCCGTCAGTCAAAGACGTTAACTCAGACGGTCAACCCATCACGTGTGCTCCACATGCCATCTTGAAATTTTCTATCTCACATTTTCCCCCCATCAATTACAATACATTATCACTTTGCCCCCATCAACTACCACGCATTGTCACTTTGCCTCCATCAATTACAACACATTGCCATTTCAAGATGGCATGTAGGGTGCACGTGACGAGTTGACCGTCTAAGTTAATGCCTTTGACTGACGGAAGAGGGTTTTGACCACAAAATGGTAGTTTGATAGGGTCGGGCAGTAGGGTTGTTAGTTCATGGGGGCAAAGTAACAATGCGTTGTAGTTGATGGGGAAAAAAAGGTTATTACCCATAGTTTTAATAAAGCACTCTTGGCAAAACAATGTTGGAGTTTGTGGTCTCAACCTGAAAGTTTATTTACAAGAATTATGGAGGCTAAGTATTATCTGGGTGGATCAATCCTTGAGGCATAAGTGGGACATCGCCCTTCCTTTGCTTGGAGGAGTATTCATAGCTTTTATTATATTATTAAGGAGGGTATGGTATGACGTGTGGGTAATAGATCTATGGTTTGGATTTGGAAGGATAGGTGGTTCCCTCACCAACCCATTTTTACCCACTCGGGTGTTAAATCCTGATGCAAAAGTTTGCAAGCTTATTGATGAAAATATGAAATGGTGGAATTTTCCGTTGTTGGAAATTTTATTTACCAAGGAGGAGAATCAAATGATCCAATCAATTCCACTAAGCTGTACTAATAAGGGGGAGGTTCTAATATGGAGGGGGACTGCAAATGATATATTTTCGGTTCGTAGTGCTTATTATATCCAATTAGACTTTGCGGCTCAGTCCAAGGAGGAAAGTTCCCATCAAGTGAGTACACGTGAGGTGTGGACAGCGTTGTGGGTGCTACTAATGCCGAACGTCGAAAAACACTTCTTATGGAGGGCGTGTCATGAAATCCTCCCTACATGTGAGAATCTATTGAAGAGGAAAATTATCACTGATCCTATATGCACTTTTTGTGGGATGGCTATGGAGACATGTTTTCACATTCTTTGGCAGTGTCCTTCTGCTAAGGATGTGTGGAGCATGGGTAGTATTAAAATCCAAAAAGGTAGCTTCTCCGGCCCAGAGTTCATGCAGGCGGTGGAGGGAATTTTTAGTGCATGTACGAAAGAGGACATCGTCCAGTTTGTGGGACTCGTACGACGAATCTGGTTGAGGCGGAATGACGTACTACATGGGGGAGTGTTTTCCCATCCTCGTGAACTTGTGCAAAGAAATTTACATGCCATTGAGGAATACAAGCAGGCACAGGATGATGGGGAGGTGGATAGAGAAGATGCAGCTACTCTGATTCCAATACGATGGGAAGTCCCAGATCATGGTGGGTAAAAGCAAACTGGGATGCAGCTTTGGATAAGAAGACTGGTAGGATGGGCTTTGGAGTGATTGCTCGTGACCACAATAGGCATGTGAGAGTGACATGATGTAGATCTCAAAGGGGTTTTCTTACTCCATTAGCAGCTGACGCAAAGGCGGCTTCAATGGCGGTACAACGATGTGTGGAGATGGGCTTCCTGAAGGTTCACTTGGAGGGAGACGCGAAGGGTGTAGTTGATACTGTAAAGTACACCAAGAAGAGTAATTGTAGGGATGGGCATGTGATGGAAGACATAAAGGAAACGGTACGGATTTTCTTCCAGTGGAGGCTGGAGTTTGTGAGAAGGAAAGGGAACTGTGCTGCTCATATCTTAGCAAAACTTGTTGTAGCAAATTTACAGGATAGAACGTGGACAGAGGATTTTCCTTAATCCTCCTTGTTGAGAATAAGGTTGTATATTGAATCACACAAAATAATATACAGAAGGAGCTTATATATATAGGCTAATGATACATACATTATATGTACACAACCAATATGGGACAACACTACATATATAATTTAACAGCCCCCCTCAAGCTCAAAGTGGAGTGCGAGAGACCAACTTGAGTTTGGACACAAGATCATGAAAATGCCTTGCAGGATGTGACTTTGTAAAGATGTCCGCGAGCTGATCACGGGACATAACAGAATGAAGCTATAGTGAGCCCTGAAGAAGATGATGACGGACAAAATGACAATCAATCTCAATATATTTGGTCCGTTCATGAAAAAATCATTATGAGCAATCTGAATAACACTCATGTTGTCACAATATACAGGAGTAGTAGAAGAAAGAGAGACAACCATATCCTGTAACAGCCATCGTAACCAAAGAAGCTCCAAGGTAGTGTCAGCTAGAACACAATATTCTGCCTCAGTGCTAGATCGAACAACAACAGTTTGTTTCTTACTTCGCCAAGAGATAAGCGAGGTGCCAAGTAGGAAACAGTAACTAGTGGTAGAGCGACGATCTGTCGGATCACCCGCCCAATCAGCATCAATATAAGCATGCAGCTGAAGAGGAGACTGAGAGGAGAAATAGAGCCCATGAAATAATGTTCCCTTAAAGTAGCGAAGAATGTTGAGGACAACTGAGAAATGAGTGGAGCGAGGAGCAGCCATAAATTGACTCACCTGATGGACAGCATACGAGATATCAGGCTGAGTGACAGTAAGGTAGACAAGACTACCAACTAAATGCTGATATAAGGTAAAATCACGAAGAAGCTCGCCATCATCAGGAGTGAGACGAATATTAAGCTCAGTCGGTGTGTCAACAATCTTACTGTCTATGAGATTGGCCTAGGAAAGTAGATCAGAGATATACTTGGCCTCTGTCAAATAATAACCGTCAGAAGAAGAAAAGATCTCAAGACCAAGAAAATAGCTGAGAGGGCCAAGATCTTTCATCTCAAAGCACTGACTGAGGAACTGTTTAAGTTCCTGAATACCTGTGATGTCATCTCCAGTGATGATCATGTCATGAACATATAGTAGAAGAAGTATGGTACCCCGGTCTGTGCGGCGAATAAACAAGGCTAAATCATAAGAGCTGATGGAGTAGCCAAGGCTAGAGACAGTGACGCTAAACTTAGCAAACCATGCTCGAGGAGCCTGCTTAAGTCCATATAGAGCTCGACGAAGACGACAAACCTTGTTTGTAGGATGAGATAATCCAGGAGGTGGCTGCATATAGACTTCTTCACTTAGATCACCATTAAGGAAGGCATTCTTGACATCCATCTGACAAAGTGACCAATGTCGAGAGGCTGCAACAGCCGTCAGAGCAAGCACAGAAGATAGGCAAGCAACTGGAGCAAAAGTCTCCTCATAATCCACACCATACTCCTGAGTAAAACCTCTGGCCACAAGTCAAGCCTTGTACTTGTCAATAGTACCATCGAAACAAGTCTTGATATTGTAAACTCACTTACACCCAACCACATACTTTCCAGGAGGCAAGTTAACCAGATCCCATGTATTGTTCTTGTGTAAAGTATTAAGTGCCTCTTTCATCACAGCCTGCCAAAGAGGGTTAGTGGAGGCCTCACGAAAGGAGTGAAGCTCATGCAAGGTAGTTAAGGCATGAAAGCAATGAAAATCCTGTAAATGGGAGGGGAGAGATCTTACTCAGATGGATCGGCGAAGGTCAGGTGGTGGAGTATAGACCGGATCCTCAGATGGAACAAAACTTGGGATGCAGGCAAAGCGGCATCGAGAGCATCGGATGACTGCTGTTTGAGCGAGGGAGATTCTGGCAAGACATCGCTGGTGGGAGTTGAAGAAAGAGGAATCTCAAGAAGGGTAGTAAAGGAAGGGAAGGATGACATGTTGAATTTGCCGACTTCATGGAATAGTCCATGCTCCTAAAAAACGACATGACGGGAGATACAAAGACGACAAGAGACACTATCATAACACTGATAGACTTTTTGTTCCACTCCATATCCAAGAAAATAGCACAACCAAGAGCAAGGCTCTAGTTTGGTGTGCTCATGAGGTTGAAGTAAAACAAAACATGCAGAACCAAAAACACGAAGATGATGATATAAGGGGACAGAGCCAAACAACCTCTCGTGAGGAGTGCAATTATCAAGGATAGGGGTAGGCAACCTATTAATCATGTAGACAGTCGTGAGAACAGCTTCACCCCAAAACAAGGTAGGAATAGATGTGGAAAGAAGCAGAGCATGGACAGTGTCTAAAATGTGCCTAAGTTTGCGTTCAACTCGACCATTTTGTTGTGAGGTGCCTGGACACGACAAGTGAGAAACAGTGCCATAATGTTTGAGGATGGCTTGAAAATCATGTTGAGTATATTCTAAAGCATTATCAGAATAAAAAACTTTGATGAGTTTTGAAAATTGGGTTTCAACCATTTTTGCAAAGGTGCGATAAATATCCAATAATTCAGAATGAGATTTCATTAAAAACACGCAAATGTAACGAGAGAAATCATCAGTAAAATAATAAAATGACGTGAACCACTCATACTAGCAACAGGAGAAGGTCCCCAAACATTAGAATGAATTAAATCAAAAGAAGAAATAGCATGAGACTCACTATTATTAAATGGCGAAGCCGGTTGTTTCCCAAGTAGACAGGAAATACAATCAAATGAACTATTAGAAACTGAACCTAACAAGCCCTTTGAAGCTGAAAGTTGTACGTGAGATGCAAATGCATGACCAAGACGCGAATGCCAAAATGCAATAGATGGGGATGATGAAGAGGCAGTAGCAAAGACGCTAGTGGTGGGAAGGTGTAAGGATGAGAGTTCAAATATGCGCCCAATTCTACACCCGGTCCCAATGGTCTGACTCGTACGAGGATCTTGCACATGCACACTAGAAAAGTCAAAAACAAGTCTATATCCAAGTTCACACAATTGGCCAACAAAAATGAGATTGAAGGACAAGTTAGGCACATTAAAAACTTCAAGAACAGAAAGGGAAGGTGTATTGATAGCGCCTATATTTTTAACAGTCATAATGGAGCCATCAGCTGTGCGAATCAATGAGGAATGAGGTGAAGGTGCAGATGTGGTAAAGGAAGTAGGGTGAGGTGTCATGTGATTGCAACAAGCAGAGTCAAAGAGCCAAGGGGAAGAGGTACCTAGCAAGACTGAGAGGACAAAGGAAGATACATTACCAGAACGAGATAGGACGACCTGGTTGACTATTGCCTCGAAGTCAGTTGCAGATAAGGTGACACTAGATCCTAATGCCTGGACAGAGGGAGCAACTAAAGAGGGTGCAACTGAAGAGGGAGCAGCTGGAGATGAAACAGTTGAAGATGAACCACTCTCAGTATGAGCAACTGCTGCTATGGGTTCATTAGATCTTCCCTTATGCCAACACCTGTCAATAGTGTGCCTTCGATGTTGACAAAGATGACAGTAATAGTTATTGCGAGACTTAGGAGGGAGTTGAGGAGTACTTGACCTATCAAAATGCTCTCGCTGGAATGACGAAGAACCAGAGGAAGGCGCAGCCAACACTGTATGACTAGGCTGAGAGCGCATAGTCTGTGATCTAGTCTCGACACGGACAAGTTCGAAGATGGCAGTGTCCAAAGTGGGAAGAGGAGAGCGATGTAAAAGTTACACACAAACAGGCTCAAAATCATCACGCAATGCCATCAAAAATTGGTGAAGGCAATGGTGATCTCTACGTGTAACATACATCACAGCATTAGTGGGATCCTTCCAAATAGGATTAGAAACATCAATTTGGTTCCACAAGAATTGCATGCGAGCAAGAAAATCATTGATACTCTGACCAGGTTCCTGCCTTAGATGGAAAAGCTCAAACAGAAGCTGATACTCATGAGTACCATCCACAGAAGAATAACAAGAAGCAAGCATATCCCAAGCACCCTTTGCTTCATCAAAGCTGCCAAAGAGCGCAAAAATAGATGGGATAGTGGTGTTACAGAACCATGTAAGAATCTAATGATGCTTACTATCCCAATAAATAAGACGAGTGGTGAAAGCCTCATCTAATTCAGAAGCTCCTTTAACTGGGTTTTTGACCTCCCCAGTCACATAAAGCCAAAGCTTATAGCCTTTAAGAAAGCTACGCATAGATTGAGACCACACCATATAATTTGTACCATCCAGTACAGTCTGAACATGATGGAGAATCTCATTTTGTGCCATCTCGAATCCTCAAATGCAAAAACAGACCACAAATATGAAATCAGAATGAAAGAATAGAGAAGAAAGCACCTGGTTAACTATGGAAGTCAACGAAAAGTCAAAAGTTAATGGTCCACGGGCAACAGTCAACAATCAACGATGAGGTGGCACCGCTGTCGTGGAACTAATGACGTGGCAGCCTGAAGACCTGGCGCTTGTGGAGGACGCGCAGAATGGCTTGCAGCGATTGGGTGCGTGAATCAGACGCACAGATCTTCTAGGGACGCGTGCAGAGGTTTCTGGAGGTGTTGCTGCCTATTTTGGAATCGTTGGAAGGAGATCTATCTAACAGTACCCGGAAAAAAAGGAAACAGACCATAGTGGTGGCCTGTGGCAGGGTGGCAGTGGCATAACGGCTAGGACTTTGAGCAGCTCGTGAGGAAGCGTGATAGCTTCGATGAGGCTGTGTGCGGCAGCTCTGGAACAGTCGTCTTCCAAGGTTTCTAGCGGTATATTGAGCCACTGAAAACTATAAGAGGAAGAGAGAGAACCGAAAAAGGACAGAGCGAGATATTTGCCAGAAAACACTAGCAGCGTCAAAAAAAAAGATGCGGAAAAAAAAAATTAAAGTGATTCAGAACCTGTGCTCTGATACCATGTTGAGAATAAGGTTGTATATTGAATCACACAGATAATATACATAAGGAGCCTATATATATAGGCTAATGATACAGACACTATATGTAAACAACCAATGTGGGACAACACTACATATATAATTTAACTCTCCTGAGAGAAACTGTGTTACTGGAGCAATATATGCTCCAGTTATTTGATTTTCTAATGAGAAGCATACCACTACTTTCTTAAAAAAAAAATAATAATAAATAAAAATGAGAGAATCCTATAATTCAATTTGGAAGAAAAGTACTCTGTTCTGAGTGAAATGGTAGCGATCTTTTGCAACAGGTTTCATATCTACCAAAGGCTACAAAATCCCACCGTACAACAAGCACTGCCAAGAAAACAATTCTAAATGGATCCCTTCTCCCTACCAAAGGCTACAAAATCCCACCGTACAACAAGCACTACCAAGAAAACAACTCTACCACAAGATTTCGGAACTCAGAACAAACCTGAACCTCCTCCTCTCTAATATTTATCACTCAAATAGCTTTTGAAATCATATATTTTCAAAGCAGTAGATATTACATACAACTCCCAAGTTCAGAGAATTGGACCAACCAAACACTCCCCTTTAGCATTCCTTCTTGACACATCCGTACAAGAGTAATGTAAAAAATACACTATGAAGCTCTCTTTGGAAAAAGTTCATAATCAGAAAATTCCAAGCACTAGGAAAGGAAGTGGATGGAAGAAGCAGCCATCCATCCAAACCGGTGTGTCCTAGTTCTTGGTAGATTTAGTTGTCAAGCCAAACCCAAATGGAAATAGAGGGTCATAATGTGGATCACCAACATTCATTGGCAGCTGGTCCAATGTCTTCAACCATGTACGAGCAAGCTTGCCTGTGAATCCATAGTCACCAAACAACAGGTCAGCAATGCCTTGGCCTTCAGTTCCCGGAAGCCAAGCGGCCACAAGTGCGTCTATTTTTGCAAGGTAGGGCTGGATTATGACAGGGCGGCCGGAAATGACAACGACAACGCATTCGACAGCAGCACACACATTGTTGATAGTGCTTGGGCCGGGTTCTGGTATAGTTAAGTTGTTGCTGTCACCATACATTTCTGCATATGTGGGATCACCCACAACAACAATGGCGAACGAGAACTTGTTGGACTTGATAAACTCTGCATCAGGATTCTCACTGTAGACCACCTGGGTGCTAGGATCCACTGTATTTTTCACGGCATTCAGGATTGTTGTGCCTGTTTATGCAAATGTTATACACCATCAAACTGTGTACATATCCATAAAGGAAAATTGCATATTGATTATTACATATCATACCAGATGTGAGATCATTGCCGCCAAGACCCTGCCATGTAATGGTCCAGCCTCCACATTGATAGCCCAAGTTGTCAGCATGACTTCCTGCAACAAGTATCTTTGCCGTTTTCTTGGGAAGGGGAAGCAAGGGCTTGTAAGCAGATTTTCCGTTCTTTAGTAGCACAAGTGTTTTTCTTACAGCCTCCCTCGCCAATTCTCTATGTTCCTGTCCAGGCAAGATATTTTGGTAAGCAAGGCAAAATTCTGCCAATTGAGATAGATGAAGAAGAGCATTCTAGTCATCTTAAGAGAACAAACTCTGAGAACACACCTTACTACCAAGTTGGTTGACCAGGCTGAAATCAGCTACTGGATTCTCAAAGAGGCCCATGACAAATTTAACCCTCAAGATTCTCTTCACAGCATCATCAATCCTGCTCATTGGGATAATTTTTCTCTTCACCTGATCGGTTAGATCATCAATGAACTCTGTGAAGTTGTAAGGAACCATGATCTGCAACACATTGGAAGATAAAAATAGAACCCCTTTACATGTGTGAGCTCAAGGAACAAAAACAGTGAATCTTAAATTTTCAAAATAACATGTTCTAGACCATGTTGAATGTTAACTGACCATGTCGATTCCAGCACCAACTCCAGCTTCAACAGAGTATGAATAGTTAGCATGGGGAGGGGAGGTAATCCGATCAATACCCTGCCAATCTGATATGACAAAACCCTGGAACACCCAAAAGAAGCTCATTACTTTGCACCTTCAATGTACATTTCAGTTGATTATTCCAATGATTTTTTTTACCTTGAACTTCAACTTGTTCTTAAGGAAATCAGTGACAAGATCACGATTCTCATGCATCCTCTTCCCATTCCAGCTCGAGTATGATATCATAACTGTTGCAACCCCCTTGCTAATGGAGTTATAGTAGGCGGGCATGTGGATGCTGAGCAATCCATTTAAACCAATCACAGTGTTATTCTCGTCAATGCCCTTGGTGGTGCCGCCATCTCCCACAAAGTGCTTGGCACAGGCTGCAACCTTTTGTCTAGCCAAAGTAATAAAAAAAAATCAGGTGAAATTGTTACTTCCAGGTTTTATATCTTTATTCATTTGATACATTAATCATCATATATTAAAAAATAATAATAAATAAATAAATAAAAAAGGTTAAAACAAATTCTTGCTTTGCAGGCACATCATAGTTTTGAGGGACTTGACAGCCAGAAATAACGAAATAGTAATATGGGACAACCGTGTAAATTAGGAAACTGTTTTCAGATACTATAGACCGACATAGGGAAAGCCACCTATGAAGAAGCCAAAAGCAAAGGCATAAGCTTGTAAAATGGGAGTGTTAGGAGACTTAGATTAATTATCATTGCAATATATTCAGATCTAAAGGTCTACATGGTCCATCACTTTAGACCCAAACATTGTCTAGACAACCCAAAACAAAGTCTAAAAGAAGATATATTATATCATGAGAAACTCTGAGTTTTTGTACCCATGGGATGTTGACCTCTACCTACTCAATTAAGATACTTGCCACCTTTAAAATGGCCCACCCACTAGACTGAGACCAAAAATTGTCCCAAAAAAGCTACTTATATGTATAATGTGAAACTAATAGTAAGGGAAACTTTTGAGGGTGCGGTGTACGGGACCGGAGTTTACTCTGCAAGGGTGGGTCCAAAGAGCCTTACCTTTGAGACGTTCCCCGACATTAAAAATAAAATAGTATATCCAGATAACTTTGAGCACTTTTTTGCTAACAATGCGAGGAATGATTGAAGTCAAAGCTATTTCCTAAAAGCTCATATGAATATCTATTATACAAGGTAAGCATATGGAAACAAGTAATTGATCAAATGAGCAAAAACCTTATAATCATGTACAGGTATTAAATGTAGAACACTACAAGGCAAGAACAACCCTTTTTTTAGAAGTTTGAATTAATCAACTTTTTAAGAAATCCTGCTCCTGTGAATGTAGATTTTTCCAACCTATTTAGGAGCTCATGCAATTATTACAATTGATCATATGCTATTAAAGGTACTTATCCGAATCTATTCGAGGATAATAACATGAGAAATGTAATGGTTCCTCCTGGTGTTCGCCTCCCATCCTCCATATTTTTTTTAGGAAACAGTATTTACGTAGGATGAGAAGAACATCAGGAGAACACCGGGAGGAATCGCAGCATTTCTCTAATAATATTTCCAGCTAAATGATTCACCCGGATTAAATAAACAAAAAAGGCAGTAGCAATTTTTCAAAAGCTATCTTACTTTCCAGCAACAAAGGGAACACCCTTTCGAGATTTGACAGGGATTTCTCCTTGCAAACCGGGTATAATCTCCGTCATTTGTTGAACAATCTTAGGGTCCTCACTGTAACTCTCGTAGCATCGACCCCATCTCGGGTCCCGGCAAACCTTTGCACACAAAAATAGCAGACAAAAACATGTTAGTACATGTGGACAAGGTTTTTTTTTTTTTTTCGTTGTGGGGAGGGTGAAGAATTTATGAAACCGTGTCTACTGTTTTGTTTACCGCAATACATGGAGCAAAAACGTAAGGAATCCCAGTAGCTCTAACTTCGAGGGCTGTTGCGTCTCCAATCCTCTTGATAAGTTGAGGATCCCTGAAAGAACATAAAATGGCAAACAGAAATAATTTTAGAAATGGCTCAAAAGACTTTCTATGTTCCAGCCATAAGGTACCCAAATCTAGTATTTCGAAACATTTTGTGCAGAGATTTTTAATGAAACCATTTAACAATTCAAAACGTTTAGAAACTTTGAAATGGATTGAGATGGAAAACATTATTGATAAAAATCCACCAAACTTTATTCTTCAAAGTTCCATTAGAGGAGTGTCCATGTGGACTTCAACAAACATCTTCCTGCATCAATCACTCAGATTAAAATGCATACATATACTTGCCTGGTCACTCCAAGCCCAACATTGTGAGGGAAAATGGTGGCATTGTAGACATTGTTGTGGCCGTGAACTGCATCAATCCCATAAATCATCGGAATTCCAAGACGGGTGGATAGAGACCCCTTTTGAAGCTCATTCACCATATTCACCCAAGCCTCCGCTGAGGCCTTCGGAGCCGGTACACTCCCTCCACCACTCAAAACGCTCCCTGCCCAGCCATATCACAATCCATTTACTCAACACCATAAATTGTGTCCTAAAAAACCCAACTTTGACAAAATAGAGCATGTATTGGTATAGAAACTTAGAGATCGTTCAGTGACTTTTGGTTACCAATGAAGTAAGTCTTCATCACATCGGGCGTGGCAACACTGCGCTCGATCTGCACCATTTGGCCAATCTTTTCGGCCAGAGTCATTTTCTTCATGAGGTCTTTGATTCTAGCACCCAATGGCTGTTTTGGGTCTTTGTATTTCAAGTATTTTGCTTCAGTAAGAGCTGCCAAACAGCATAATAGCATGAAACCCATCATGGGTATTGAAAATCTCCCCATTTTAGCAGACCCAAGTCGGTTTTTTGTTGGTAATCTGCAGATTTAACAGAGTCAGATAGTTGATAAACTTAATATTCAGTAAAGAATGCAACATAGACACAGAGACTGTGATTGGTACAAAAACTATAGTTGGAGAGAGAAAGAAGCATAAAGATTTTAGATTGAGCTGGAAAAACCAGAGAGTAATCAATGAACATGAACATGAAGAAGCATTTCAAATGTGAACATCAATGTCTAGAAAAGACAACATTGGAGGAAAAGAAATATGCATACAGAGTATAATCAATACGATGAAACATAAAGATTAAAGACGTGAAGAAGAAAGAAAGCTTTGAACTTGCTTACTGAACAGTGAACAGAGGTGAGATACAGAGCACACAGCTACACAGACCAAAACGGAATGAGAGAGAAACAGAGACTCAGAGGAAGAGAAAAGAAAAAACAGAGAGAAATGAATTTAGAGGATATTTTCTCTCTCCTCTTTCCTCTGCTACTGTCAGGTGTGAATGCTGCAGTAACCTTTGATAGGGGGAAGTGTGCTGAGATTATGAAATGCCCAACGGGAGGGATGCTACTTTTATAACAAGTTTATGTATTATTTAATTTCTTTGTTTATATCCTTGTTGTCCACAAAAGTGGGATTTTCTTTTTCTTTTATTTTTCTTCTGAGTCTATTTTGAGGAAATTATTTATTTAGTCCATGTAGTTTGCAGTTATACTAAATTGACCCTGAAGGATATTAAAAAGTATCTTAAAGATCCATGGAGTAAGTTGTCTGTCAAAAGTGGTCTCTACCGTATATTACTTCACAACAACTGTTAGAGTTACGTGGATCACATCGCAACCAATTGACACGTGGTATGGTTAATGTTTGTTACAGGTCTATTTGAAATTGCATTTGAATGATCTAAAAATACTTTTAATACTTAAAAAGTTCATTTAAATAAAAAAAGTACTCATTTGATAAAAAAAATATAAAAATAAAAACAAATGAGGGCAAAAAACTTATGAAATTACGTAATTTCTTAATTTTTAATAAGGACAAAATTAGAATAGAGAGCATCAAAATTTCACGTGAAACGCACGTAGGATAATTTATGTCCAATTAGATGAAAATTAGTAACGGAGGGTCTTAATTAAAAATTTTGAAAGTCCAATGCAAATTAAAAATTAATTAGGGTTTTTTTTTTAATTTTACTATGGTAGTTTCCTCACAATGTGAGGTGGACATTGACAACGTTTCTGTTAGCTTGGATACATCATTCGAATTTGAAGTTTTGGATGGCATATTCCCTCAATCGCATTGGCTGGAGTTTAAGAGGAGGTTCCACCCAAAATTTTAAAACATTACGAAAGTACCTTGCCAATTTTTAAACATTAAAATTTAAATTAAAAAATTCATAAAACTCCAAGGAAATAAAACAAATTTTCTCTTTCTTCAAATCTTGAATGATTTTTAGGAGTGTTTTGCCCCCACGTTATTTAATTATGATGGCCCAATTGGTTCCTAACATTTCCACATCCAGGGTGTCTTGCCTTTCATGGCTAGTAAAAGCACTCTCCAGGACTACGAGTACGGAGTCCTTTAGTAAATGATAATTGATAATGCAATTGTCTAATAAATAAAATAATAAATTAAGTTTATTAAAAAAAATGGCACACAAAACAATGCAGTCAAGACAAAAGCTGGAACATTATTCTGATTCAAACGGCCATATTTTTTTTGAAAATGTCAGGATTATAACGTTAGGAACGCTTACTTTTGTGATGATTGGATGCGGCACATCGTCGTGATATACTGATATGAATGGATTCTTCCACGCACCAATTTTATTAAAATATCTTATATTTTATTAATAAGAAATAATATTTTTACGTTTTTTCAGTATTTTGTCTGAATATTTAGTTGGAGTGGTACCTTCAATTTATAAGTAACATTTTTTTTTTATTCATCATAAAATTAAAGAGTTAGGGTTAAAGAGTCTAACATGTTTAATTTAATGGATTGAATTAAAGTTGATTGATATAGTCTATATTTCTGCCTTGATACAACTTGAACTCGACACACGACATAAGTAGCAGGCAATTTTTAACATAACCCGCTAACTCGACATAAAAAAATTAGAGGGTTAAGATTAAGAGGTTTGATCCGTTTAATTAAATGCGTCAAGTTGTGGTTTGTTAAAATAATGATGATGCAGAATATTGAGCAGAAGCAATATAGAGAATGAACACAAAGAACTTACGAGTAGTTCAGTGTTAAACACCTACGTTCACCACTCGGAATACTCCTAAAAGACTACATTGTGCTCATTAACCTTTTTTTTTTTTTTTTTTTTTTTTTTTCTACAATACAAAAGTCCTTATTTATGGAACAGGATCTTCTATGGCTAGGATTTCTTCTCAGAAATCATATGGCCACATATGAAACATATATCCCACTTATAAAAATAATAATAAAATATTATTTTAAATTAAAAAATTTTAAAAACAAATTAATAAAAACATAAGAAAAAAGAAGGGGTGGCTCAAACCCCCTACCCACCCCATTTAAGTTCGAGGCCAGATCTTAGATCTATTTCTCATTCTATTTAAACTTGTCATGCCGTATAGCATTCTAATTAAGTTCTTTAAATTTGATTTTTTGTTGTGAGTGTATTTGTGAGTGTTGTATTCCACATTGAAAAAATATAAAAAATTAAAAATTAAAAATTAAAAAAAAAAGGTGAGTTATTTACTTTTAAAATGAACCGAATATCAAATTCATTATATCTTTCTCTACTTTAGTCAAATATTATTATTTTCTTATTTTTTTAATTCTTTTTTTTTCTTGGTAAATAAAAGAGAGAATGAAAAATGAATATATAAGCTTAAAAAAACTAAATAACTCACTTTTTGACATTTGGTATTCGGAGAGGCTTGTTTATAAAAGTTAAATTTGAAATAGAGTAGATAGTTTATTAAATGACTCTTTTTATAATTTTTTTCAAATTTTTTTAAAAAAGTAAAATTTAAAGAACTTAATTAGAATGCTATACGGCATGACAAGTTTAAATAGAATGAGAAATAGATCTAAGATCTGGCCTCAAGCTTTTGACAAAAAGACTAAGAGAGGCCACCTCGAAAGTAGACATAATTTCGTAGCCACCCACATGTTAAGAATGTAAGCAAAATGTTAGAAAATAACAGTCCGGCGGATTCGACGCTTTTGTCGAGTAAAATCCTAGTAATTAGCTTCCGTCCATGTGCCATTGTGGGAAGTTAAATAGGAAATATTACAGAAAAATGTTATTTTATATTTTTTTTAGCATATTTAATTGATAATTTGTTTTTGCATGTCGGGTTTGGATTCGAATTGTGCCGATTTATGGTCAACCATGTTAAATATATGAAAAATATTATGCTGATGTCAAATATTATTTATTTATGGGTTAATTGTAATAAAATATTAGGATTATAATCAAATCAAAGAGATTTGATTACTATAATTGTATTTAGACATTACCCTATAAATAGGAGAACAAGATTCTCTCCAGTCCATTATGGACTGGATAATATCCAGTTAATGATTAAGCTTTCTTCTCAAAAATCTTATGGTTACAAATGAAACACATATCTCACTAAGAAAAATAATAATAAAATATTATTTTAAATTAATAAAAAAATAAGAAAAAAAGAATGGGGTGGCCGACCACCCCCATTTTGGGTAGGGGGTGGCTAAACCACCCCCATAGAGCATGGGGGTGGTTCAGTCACCCCCATCTTGCAAAAGGGGGGTGGCCGAACCACCCCAAAAGCCTTGGGAGTGGGGTGGCCGAAGCCATCCCATGGCCCTTGGGAGTGGTCGAACC
>NC_081550.1:8771900-8772091 GCF_901000735.1 Corylus avellana
GGAAGTTAAATAGGAAATATTACAGAAAAATGTTATTTTATATTTTTTTTAGCATATTTAATTGATAATTTGTTTTTGCATGTCGGGTTTGGATTCGAATTGTACCGATTTATGGTCAACCATGTTAAAATATAGAGGAATGATACGGACCTAACTTTTTTGCCCAACAAAAGTCCAACTTTTGCCTTATT
>NC_081550.1:8772111-8772326 GCF_901000735.1 Corylus avellana
AAGGTTGGCCCTTGGGGGTGGCCGAACCACTCCCAAGGGCCATAGGGTGGCAGACCAAGGCCACCCTACCCCCAAGGCTCTTACCTCCCTTTTGCAAGATGGGGGTGGCATGGCCTATGAGCCACCCCCTACCCAAAATGGGGGTGGTAGGGGGTTTGAGCCACTCCCTATGATAGCCAGCGACCTCTTTCTTTTTTCTTTTGTTTTTATTAATT
>NC_081550.1:8772581-8854650 GCF_901000735.1 Corylus avellana
CTTGTTCTATAAATAGGGATTTTTGTATTGTAGACAAAAAAAAGGTTAATGAGCACAATGTAGCCCTTTAGGAGTATTCCGAGTAATGGACGTAAGTGTCTAATATCGAACCACCTATAAGTTCTTTGTGTTCATTCTCTATATTGCTTCCGCTCAATATTCCGCATCGTCATTATTTTAACAAACCATAAATTGACTCATTTAATTAAACGAATCAAATCTCTCAATCCTAACCCGCTAATTTTTCATGTTGGGTTAGCGGGTTATGTTAAAAATTGCCTGCTACTTATGTCGTGTGTTGGGTTCAAGTTGTATCAAGGCAGGAATATAGATTATATAAATCAACTCTAATTCAACATATTAAATTAAACATGTCAAACTCTTTAACCATAAGTCTTTAATTTTATGTTGATTTTTTTTTTTTACTTATAAATGTTACTTAAACATAAAAATATTATTTCTCATTAATAAAATATAAGATATTTTAATAAAATATCTTGGGGATGCCCAATCCACCCCCAAATGGATTTTCAGGGGTGGCCAATCCACCCCCTAGGGGTAGCTCGGCCACCCCTAGGGATATTTCAAAACCATCCTTTTTTTTATTTCTTTCTTTTTTGTAATTTTTTTTTAAAATTAATTATATTTTAAAAAAAAATTATTTATATTTTTTAAACCACCCAAACATAATCTCAACTCTTTTTTCTCCTCAATATTCACAATTTTGAAAAAAAGTTAAGAAGAATACAAAACAATCGCACACCCAAACGAGCCATATTGTTCAATTTGAACATGATTATTTAATTAATCGAGTTAAATTCCTTAACTTTGACACGACACGACTCATATAACTCGTTTATTAATTAAATTGTGTTGGATTGATCCAAATACGATCCATTTCAACATGTTTAATGTTGTCGCACCCAAATACCAAAAAGGACCAAGACAATAATCTTAAGTTCTCGAGTGAATAGTAAATTCATAAAGTCAATTAATAATCCAAAGCAATTTAAAATAAAAACTCTTAATAAATTAAAATCACTAAACATAAAATGTTAAACAACATCTATCTTCTAACATATGAAACATCTATCTTCTCGAGCAGTAAATAGAGTCTTGCGGTGGTTTATTGATATTTGAAGGATGGAAGTTAAATCTCTTGATTTATTGTAGTAGCCGTAGGCACATTATTTTTTTAGAGTCACTACATGTGTAGCTGCACATAGAAAGAAATGGTTGTAAAACACTACTTGAGTTTTTTAGTTTAAATGTTTGTAGTTGACCATATTTCTCTTCTAGATGATGATTTTGCTTGTCGTGCACACGATTGTGGTATATTCTATAATCATTGTGGCCTGGCTATGAACATCTGGAAAGCGCATACAGATTTATCTTGTATTCAATGACATGGTAAAAATGTATGTCGAAATGTTTAGGTTGGCTTACTCACGCGAGTAACAGCCTCTGACACTTAAGTAGCGAGCAGAGATGAGACATTGTGCCACTTGATGCTTATGTAGTACCTAGAGTTGGTTGACACATAAATATGTTGCATTAGCTGGGGCTAAGATGAGGTCTTTTTTTTTTGGGGTTAATGATCGTGCATGGATAGCATACAATCTATGTAGTTTGCAATTAACTAGATACAAAAACTTAATTTGGCGCCAAAGGTGGTGAGCAAATAGAGGACTTGGGTTAGGAGATTAGGTAGTGTATAGATTAAAGTTTGAACGATATGTTGAGTTTTGACATATGCTCATTTGGAAAGAGAACTCTACTATAGTATATATTTTGTACTACATGTGTTTGTTTGACTGACAATGGAGGTGAGTTAATTGATCCCTACTTTCTCATTGTGAGTTACCCTAAGTCATTATTAATGACCTTTGATGCGGTCTTTTTGTAATAGAACGAATCCTTGTCGAATAGAGCTATATAGAGGGTGTTGAACCTCTAGGACTACGGGGTGTTATCAAGTTTTTCAAGATTAATTCTAACTTAATTCAAAGAAATTTGATTGGTTTTTGTTTATAACTAAATTAAATGCATAAAAGTAAAGATAGTAGTGATGAGAGAAAGAATAGGGGGGTTGATTTCACCACTAACCGCATAACAATGGTCAATCACAAATTAATAAGGGAAATTCATATTATGCATGATATAGGACTCGTCTCACTCAAGTAGTCAAAAAAATACATCATTTAAGAAATAAGTATAACTAATCTTCGGTTGGCACAGACCGTCCACCTAACCACTAAGATGCGGTATGACCCGTCTTTCCTAGGTTTGGCTTATCTAATTCCTTAATAGGATACACACAATCAATGAAATAGTATAACCCATCTTCGGTTGGTACAAACTATCTACTTAAATTACACTAAACTAGGGTGTAGTACAATCCGTCTTCCCTATGCATGGTCTATCTAATCCTATTGATCATGTGTCAATTAAAACCGTTGTATAACAATCATTCACATAATCACAAAAAATATGAAAGGTTGAGTTCAATCAATATAAAAGACTTTCTAATATAAGATAAGAAATTCATAATGATTGAATATAAACATTAAGATCAATTCTCACAGTTATACAATCATCATTCATAATATAGAAAAGCCCAAATTAAAATACAATTAAATCATTGTTACTTGGAAAATGCTACATCTTATTACAGAATTAGCTATTCATCGTGGTGCTAGGATGGCTTCCTGCCATGATCTTTTCCTCTTCAACTTGTCAGGCCTCCAATTAAGAAGATAATTTTTGTCTAAAACTAAGCACACATTCTCTTGATGCTTTGGGGGTCTATTTATAGGGATTAAACAAGCCCTAGAGGTCTTAGGAAACCCAGAAAATCCGTAGGTCAGTCTCCTAGTTGGACTAGGAGACTGAAAACCTTCTCTAGGGTGGATTTGGGCTCTTTCCGGACTTTTCAGCACGAGTGCGCTCGATCCCACTTATGGTGCGCCCGATCCCACCTACACACGCATGCTGAGGTGCGCTCGCACATGGCTGAAATTGGCAGATTTGCGATCTTATTTTGTGGGGAAATTTTGGCATAGCAAACGTCCGAATTAGGAAATTTATATTTCACAATGATTTGTAGTATTTTAAGATAGCTTTCCACTGCCACTGATTTCGCCTCAATCCGATACTTGAACAGAAAGTTATGGTCAAATTACTGAGACATGTGATAGGTCCTCTCAAAATGCTTTAAGCCCAAAATCAATGGTTTTTCTTGTATATTTATTAAATCCCTGAAAACACTAAAACAAGACAAAATCAAACAAATAACAATGTTAAGGAATTAACATATGCGAGTTAAGGGGTTTGAATTAACATATGCGAGTTAAGGGGCTTGAATGTGTAATATTTGGTGCTAATCAACCCTATTTATGCCCTATGTGACTTTTGACCATGTCACGAAGTTGAGGTTTTAGTTTTTGTTACTATAGAATATTGCCCATGACCATGTACGATGCAATCTAAAGGAGCATTGCTGAAAAGCGACTGGACTGAAGCTATCTAACATAAGGGCAAAGGAAAGACTATTTGGTAACATTTCCGTATTGTTTTTGTATTCGCTACCGGCAGGTTGTGTTTCCTCTTGAAAGTTGTTACATAATCTTGAGTACATCATGTTTTGTGGAGGTTAAGCATTGTTATGCGATATTAAGCTCGAAAGGAATTAGAGATGCTTAATTTGATGTGACCAAATGAGTCAGGGCATAATGAAACACTTCTATGAATGTTGCTATGCTAATCCTTACAAGATTTAGTATAGTGCTTTCAACATTTTTATACAGGTTTGGTCGATGGTCCCACAATCTATTTAACTTTATAAATATGACTAAAAAACAAATAGAGAGATGCATAGTTGGACCGTACCCACTGTGTGAGAATGAAAGATGTAGTAAATTGAGCGCCATCAGTGGGCAACCCAAGAGGAGTAACGGCTGAATGATGTTCAATGTTTTTTTTTTTTTTTTTTGAAGAAATTGGCGTTTTCATTGATAAATCAAGTCATACACTGCAGTGCTAAAGCCTCTGCATGTAGAGTCTCACGGATACAATCCGGGGGTTCATAAAACCACACCCTGTCCATCTCATTTTGCACAGCCAAACCGGCAAGAATATGAGCCACGTTATTGCCTTCCCTCCGAACGTACCCCAGCTCCCATGACGTGAAGGAATGTAGAGCTATCCGCAAGTCTTCGGTGAGGTGTCCCGTTACACTCTCATCAGGCAGCAGGAAATTCACTGCATCCACGACCACCTTCGCATCACCCTCCAGTTGGACCTGCTTCATCCCCATCTCAGTGCACAACTGAACCGCCATAATGGCTGCCAAAGTTTCAGCCGAAGTTGGGTCCAAAAAACCCCGACGAGTCATGCTTCTTGCCGCCCACAATTTTCCTAGATGATCCCTTATGACAATCCCAAGGCCCACACGCCCTAAACGTTGATTGACGCCTGCGTCCCAGTTGGCCTTAAACCACCCAATTGGAGGATTTTTCCAATTACAGTGATTAGAAGCCTCGCAAGCAACCTCTTGCGGTACCACCTCATTCCGCACCAGGTGAAACAGAGTCACTGCCCGTATGGCTTGCTGAATTAACAAATTGGGATGGAGAAAAACACCACCGTGAATCAGCTTATTTCGCCGAAGCCAAATACGGCGAGCAATGTTTGCAAACTGAGCAAATTCCATCTGGTCGCAGCTCTTCAACATTCCCTCCACCACCTGAAGGAAAGACGGCCCTTCAAAATGGCTTTTCTGGAATTTAATGCACCCAGCACTCCAAACGTCCCTGGCCGCAGGGCATTCCCATAGCGCATGGTATATGGTCTCCTCCGCTCGTTCACAGACTGGGCAGTAGGAGTCCTCAGTCACCTTCTTGGCCCCAAGATTTGCTTTTGTAGGCAAAATTTCATGACAGGCGCGCCAGAGGAAGTGTTTCTCCGTACTTGGTATTTTTTGTCGCCAAATGGATCTCCAAACATCACAATGACGGACCCGAGATGAACTTTCTGCCTAAGAGGCAGTTTCTCTTCCTTTTTCCATGTGGTACGCACTTCTAACTGAAAAAAGCCCTTTAGCCGTTCCTCTCCATATAAGCTTATCATCTTGGTCCGAGGTACTAAGAGGTACCGAAAGTATAGATATAGTTTCCTCCCGAGAGAATAATCTTTCCAATAACGCATAGTCCCACCATTTTGTGTCTGTATCAATGAGTTGGCTAACCGTTGCATTCGGATCAAGTATTGAAGGAGGAGAGATCACCGTGTACGTTGTAGGTCTAGGCAGCCACCTGTCCTTCCATATACGAACTGATTTTCCATTTCCAACTCTCCATACTAAGCCATCCTTGACAAGATCACTAGCACCCTGGATACTTCGCCAAGCGAAAGAAGGCCGATTCCCTAAGGAAGCTTCAAGGACCGTGCATGTCGGGTAGTACTTGGCCTTCATTATCCTTGCAACGATAAAAGTGTAAAAAAACAGTGGAACACACTGTTTTACTCTCTCCCTCTATCTGCCTATGGATTTTGTGGGTATTGCTCTAGTAGCGTACTCCACCACCGAGAGAAGAATGATGGAGACTCAAGAGTTAAAGCATGTGAAACAACTCCAATCACAACTCCAACCAAACGTTGTTTCGGTGCTTGAGAGGTACCAAACTTTAACTTTGGAGAACACCACCCAACCAAATCACAAGAGGTTATCCTGTGTTTTACCCTTAAAAAAAAACAAAAGATCAAGAATCTAATAGTAATTCCCCTTCCATTAAGCTTAACCACAATACATAATCAGCTAGCCAGAAAATACAAAGGAGCTCATTTTATTCTCCTTTACATAAAAAGCTAGCCAGAAAATACAAAGATTTATCTAGTACCTTTTTTATTTCTCCTGTAAACAAATTTGGGAAAACGAAGAAGAATGAAAACACTACACCCCAATAATAAACTGGAGCTCAACGTTTCAGCAGTTATCATAATCACCTGCAAGCCACCAAGATTAATTACTTCATGTTTCATTGATTCCGAGTAGCAAACAGCTCTCAGCTAGTAGGATCTTTGTGAGGTGAATATCCTTTCACTTTGTGCCCATTGACCATTCCAAGTACCTCTCCACGCTTTCCAGCCCACAGAGCTCCTTCACGACGGGCATGGTGGCGGGAACCTCCAACTGGAATGCTGTTGATGTAGTGGTAGACCCATCTTGGCTGCTCCAAGAGAGAAGCTGTTTTCTGGCTTCTTTGATAGCTGCTCTAGTAGCGCAGTGTACTGAAGCTGCTAGAACTAATGGCGGCTCACCCGAAGCTGCATGAAAACAGTTTTCAATTTTTTTTTATTAACTACTTGATTTTATCTGACTACAAACTCATCACTGTCCCTGATGGCATTGCATTGATGCCATAGCCATGGGCAAGAGGTCCAATTAAAGTAGTGAGTCTTGTTTAAGCAGCAAAGTCTGTGTGTTTGGAATTCAGTTTCTTAGTCAAAGTTTCTTACATTAACAAGCTTGCTAATTGAGAAAGATTTTCCTTGCTCTAGGATAGGAAAAGTTGAGAGGAAACTTAACTTACCCCTCGAGGTATCACTTCATTTCCTGACTCTAACAACTAACTACATCAACTTGTAACGAATCGAAAAGACACCAACCTTGTAGGTGACTCTTGCCACTCTCTTAAAAGCCAGCCCAACAAAACAATCAAGGGAAGTTATTTTGTAGCATTTTACATGTGTTGTGAAAGGAACTAACATTTTGTTAACATACACCTTTCTTCCCCACCAAATTTCCTGCGGCTTTTTCCTCTTCCACCCCCTCTCTCTCTCTCTCTCTCTCTCTATAACAAATCATCTTTCTCTCTCTCTCTCTCTCTTTCACTGTAACAAATCTCCCCACACATTTTGTAATGTTGAACTCGAATTATCAAAAGTTGCAATGTAAGTATTCTATTTGCGGCCCCTTTTAATTTCACCCCTCCGTTAAAGAAAATCCTAACAGAGGATGCCAAAATGACTAAAATATCCCAATTAATATTTTTTTTAAAAAAAAGTAACATTTGCTGACCCACTGCCTCCTTCTTCTTTTACTGTTTTACTTTTTTAAAAATAATTAATTAAGGGCAAATTTTATTTTTATATAATTTTACAAGAATATAAAAGACATTTCACCTGGTAGCCGCTTGAGTTAACACAAAATTTTATTGTTGCTTAATTTCCTTCCTGTCTCATTTGCTGTTTCTTCCTTCCCCTCTTGATTTTATTTATCCTAACAAATACTCTTCTTAGAAACTGTTCACAGCCCTGAAAGCACTTAAGTTCAGCCCCAACACCGTACAACCATCCATATCCCTTTTAGAAAACCTTGAACTCAAGTTCTTGTTACTCCTTAGCCCACAATTAACCAATCAAAACCAACCTAAAAGCCGTCCAGTAATACAACTTGTTTCCCAGTTGTTCAACATTTGCCTTGAAGATGCTACGCTACTCTAGAATCCGAATCAATCCACAAGCCCTAACCATTTCTCAGACAATCTTAGGACCCTAAAGTCATTGTTTCCCCACATTTTAGCTCACCAAACATGTGAAAGTAGACAGCTTCCAAATTATTTTCCACAAAGGAGTTTGTCTGAAAGTAGACAGACATATTCCATGGGACAACGAAGGAATATGTCTGTCTACTTGAGAAACATGTTGAAATGCTCAAAGTCGGCAGTTTAAGAAAAATGACATAACTGACTAAATATGAATTGTATAGAGAAAAGTCTGGCGGATGCTTTATTAGGAGAAGTAATTTGATTGTCTGTTCACAGTTCACAACTATACCAGGGGGAAGAATTCCCCGAGGAACCCCTCCCTACGCCCAAACATAAGATTTTATTATACTGTTATCCATTACCTACTATGGACTCAATTGATTGAATAAGCCAATTACTATAAGCTAGATATTGAAATTGCTGAAAAAGTTACACAATATTTTACTGAAATCTTGGTCTTGCAAAAATGTTCTCAGTTCAGGTATGGTCTTGGCCTCAAACACCTACAAAAATCTACCTGTAACAAATCTCCTTCTATTGAGATAAACGGTACATTTTATTCTTTCAATCTTTTAATTAGTTTTGAAACATCTTGAAGCTTTTTCAATAAAAGGCATTTGCATATGATGCAAATATTTGAAGGAACGTACCTTTCGAAGAGAGAACACGATTTTTGTGATGTCCACTGTTCAGTACTTGAACATTGAATTGTTTGGGTATGGTGTCAAGTGTAGGAATCTTGTATGTCCATGTGCCTTCCACAACCACTAATCCATTTGAATTTGTCAGGTATTCTTCAAGCATGAAAAACCCAATTCCTTGGACAAAAGCTCCCTCAATCTGCAAGAAGCACCTTCAATTATTGCAAGTCCATGTAGATCTCATTAGCCAGCGAAACAAACACAGGGGGAATTTCAGCAGGAGGAATCCCTGGCACCTCTCTAGCACCTCTCTATATGTATATGTTTTAGCCTCAATTTACATAATTGAGTGACTCAGATTCATCTTGCTTATGTGCATGAAGCAAGATAATCAGTTCCGACACCTATTCCTCTATATTGCGATAATCAGGTGGTTGTGCACATTGCTACTAATCCAGCATTCCATGAGAGAACAAAGCATATTAAAGTTCATTGTCATTTTGTTAGGGATAAAATATTGAGTGAAGATATCTCTACATTTGTGAGATCTGGAGATCAACTTGCTGATGTGTTCACAAAGTCTCTTTCTTGAACCGAGTGGAATTTATTTGTTCTAAGCTGGGCAAGGCTTATATGATATATACGCTCCAGCTTGAGGAGTATTACAGTGAATGTATAAATATTTGTGGAATAATATGTAATTTCTTAAAGAGTATAGGGAGTAATATGTAAACCTTCTAGACGAAGGCCAAGTGTCCGAATGAGCTATCTCCAATAGCTGTCATAGTACAAAATATTCTTGTAATTTAGATTTTCTATTTAATAAACGGAGGAGGAATGAGCTACATAGAAACTGTAGCTCCATTCCATTTCCTAGCTTTCTTCCCATTTCAATTTCCTCAGTCTTATTTCGTTACACTAGTAACAGCCAACATTCAGAACCAGACGTGAAGAAATGACAATGATTGGAATATCATCATGAAAAATCCTTTTTCACGCATACTAAACTTTTCCAAAGCAATAACATGTAGAATGTAGACTAAATGAAATATGAGACACCTTCATTTTGCTAGGAAAGAGAGATTTTTAGTAGCACATGGGTCAAAACAGACAAACCTGTCCTAAATCCACGGCAGGGTTGAGACTCTGCCCACAATCATAGATAATATCAGTTTGCAAAATTGTGGTTTCTCCTGTCAAAAGATTTACCTCCACCTGTGACAGCATAGTTTTGTGTTAGTGTTTCAACTGATATTAGTAAATTTCACTGTAGTATGCTTGTTCTGCAATATGGTACACCGGAATATTTCAATAGTGCCCTCGTGAAACTTTACTTGAAGAAGCACTTCTCTAGTTTCAAAAAAAAAAAAACATATGGAAGCAATATGGTGTTAGATATAAACATGCCTCACTCACTGCAGCACCATAGTTTAGGTATCGCATGGAAGTAAGGTCAGGGACGAAGTAAGAACTTGCCGATAAGTTCACAGCTTGAAGGTGTGCCTACATTTTTATAGATTTGAGTCAGATGGAAAAGATGTAATGTATCAAATCAACAATATTTCAAAAGAAAAGTGCAAGTTAATATCCTGCCTCCTAGGGGTTCATATGGGCCATTCTTTTTTTTTTTTTTTTTGATAAGTAATGGTGTTGACATTCTTCCACAAGCATTGAAAGACAAACAGAAAGCGTGAGAACATAATACTAGCCTTTTTGCAACTTCGGCCATTCTTCATAAAGCATGTGCCTACTTTACAAAATTATGCCTTTTATTTATACACTCAGACACCAAATTTACAAAGGGGATCCAAAACCAAGTGAAGATATTTCTTGAATTACATTTTAATAACTAATTAATGTTTATTAATCAAGATAAATCATTGAACCTCAGAATCTGGCATTCCATAAATTGTTAATCAGATTCGATATATATTAAGGTTTGAGAGCATTCCATGCACTCACAGATAAACAAGAAGAAAAAAAAAAAAACAAAACAGCCTTTTTTTGAAAAAAAAAAAAAAAACATTTTACAATTTCATAGGAAGTATTTAGAGTTTCCTAAACCACAAAAAAGGGGCTCAATGCAAAGGTTCATTGCCAAGCTAGAGTGCTTTTGAAGAGATACATAACGTGCCATGCATAGGTCCACAATTTCATATACATGACTAACAAGTTGAAACTGGAAGTATGACTTCACTCAATGTCTAAAAACTGTAAACAGTCAGTTTTGTTTTGGGCAAAATAAATATTTTTCCAAAAGTAATGGTTTCAGGTTTATCAAAAAAATTAAATTAACGATGAATATATAATATGAGCAAGCATAAAGTGCTTGTCATCCTTCATTCTCCGACTTATCTTTTTCTTTTTTCTTTTTTTATTAAAAAAAAGGGTTGGGAGGAGGCAATGAAAGAGAGACATGAAGGCATAGTCCCAAGGAAACCCAGATCAACACTTGGTAACAACATATATATTGACTAACCTTAAGCAATAAATTGAAATCAGTAAGTATTTAAAAACATAAATATCCAATGGTGACATTTGACATTCTTCCACAAGCTTTGAAAGACAAACAGAAAGCGTGAGAACATAATACTAGCCTTTTTGCAACTTCAGAAATTAAGACAAACAGAAGGAGCTCAAGTCCTTTTTCTTTTTCTTTCTATTTGCTTGGACATCTGCTTACCTAGCTCCTTTAGTGATTAGCTATTCTGATTTTCTTGTTCTATTCTCCTCTCCCTCTTAGGCATTCTCTTGTACACTACCTGTGCACTAGGGTTGCGCTCCTCAGCGTTTTTTGATATATTCAATATTACTTATAAAAAAAAAAAAAAATTTAAGATTCTATATTGGAGAGAAATTAAAAGATCATATTTTTCAACATATATATATATATATATATATATATATAATCGAAAATTTTAATAACAAGCGTAAGGCGCCCCTACATACAGGAAGTATACAAAAGGAAACACAATCCTCCTTCTTTTCCACCACCCTCCTATCCCACATTAAATATCTCCTAAAAGAGTGTATTTAAATTTAGGGTCAAATAACAATTCTCCATTGTTTCCTTTCGGAAATCGTAATTGTTTGGTATTAAGCTTAGTTTTGTTCTTGTTTGGGTGTGGTTTGGGTCTCTTATGACTGTTATGAACTTTTTCTTTCTCTTTCTAAGTAGGAGCTTTTTGTCTTCCACATTCTTTTAGGATTTTGCTTCTGTATGAGCAAGTCCTATGGTCTTCTAGAAAACAACTAAAGTACTCTGATAAATAAATTTTCAGCATATTATGCTTTCATTTATTAGTGAGACTCCAACTAAATTTTCCTGTGTGAGATCCTAGAAAGCCTGGATGAGAATTTAAGCTTTGCTATCTTTTTCTGTGTTTTCCTTTAATTTCTTTTTCTTTAAGTTCAAGCCACCAACTAGGCCTCTAGCAAACCATTTTTCAAACCTTGATTAATACTACAAATCCTTAAACCCTAAAACAGCCCAATATTCGTTAAATCGCTACTTATTCCAAAAGTTTAAGTTGATAGGAAAGTGTGAATTTAATCATTAATTAATATTCTAAAACTCCCTCTCACATGTAGACTCAAATTGTCAATTAGTGATACCCAACACGTGGAATATTTAACTGAAATTAGATAAGTTGTAGAGTTCAGGTTTGAACTCAGAACCTCTACTCTAATACTAAGTTAAAAAGCCACTTATTCTAAAAGCTTAAGTTGATAGGAAAGTGTGAATTTAATCATTTAATTAATATTTTAACACTATCAATTAGCAGAAAAAGGTTTCTCTTCACATTACGGTTCATTACAGTTCCCAGCACCTGGACAGCATCTTGGGTCGTAGTTTGCTTGCATTGTTTTAAATCCAAACCCTCCATAATTCTTAAACAAAACCTAAAATCTAATCTCTCTTAGCATTGTAGGGCAGCCAAATCTCCAAATTAAGTAGCTGTCTCACATCAATTACCTTCCCATATCAGATTTTGGTAATTGTGTTTACAGTCCTGCTTTAGGTCAAAGAGTTTAAATTAAGATCTATGCCCCAACTATAACATTTTGCGGACAAAACATCGTGATTTTTGCAACTTCTTCAGTTCAAACTTTGCAACAACTTTTAAGTTGAAATTCTGAAAACACAATAGGACCTTAGGTAACAGGTAGTCAATATTATTCAAATATCTACTGTATCATAAAGACTTGGTGAGATAAGGTCTTAATTAACACATGCCATTCTCAAAAAGAGAAGGAAATTATCAAAATAGATTGTCCACACTGCAAATAGCTACCTGATCAATAAGCATCTCCCATTGGATAGAATCCATTTGCTCCTGCAACCTTTCCCTGAGAGGCCTGAGTCTCTCAACCAAAATGTCGCAGCAAAGCCTCACTGCTTCACAGCTTGACTCAGATGTTGTGCTCCCTGCAGTAAAACCCCCTTGAATTAAACTCAAGGTATCAGATTGTATGACCCGCACTTTATCCAACAGGTCCCCAGCTCCATCGCATTTGATTGAACTGAGAGCAAATGCAGCCATCTGTTTTACCTTTGTCCAAAGCCCCTGGCCAAGTTCAATCCCACCAACTTCAACAACGATAGACCCGTCATTTAAAATGCTTACTTTCCCTGGAGTTGGTCTTAACATCACTTCATGCACAATGGGTATTCGAGAAATGCCCCTTTTCCTCCATTTATTGTTCCTATTAAACTCTTTCACCATTTCTGTCCTATGGCATAAGCTTGAAGACATGGCCAAACTATCCCATATCGAAGGTAGAGTATACTCGAAAGGTTCATCTGCACCACCCTCATAGAATAAGCTAAGGCTGTTGTATGTGTGGAGATTTATGCTTCTGACAGAATCCACTTCCATCGAAAGTACAGATGCTACATGTTCAATTACAGCTTCGGCAATAAATGATCCTTGTACTTCCCCAGGTGCCCGCATTGCAGATTTACTTGAATGGTTTGTTTTGCACACCTTTATATCAAAAGATAAAGCACCCCAGTCATACTTTTTAAGCGCACCCAGCACATTATGAGGCATCACTGGACTTATATCTGCAGACAACCCAGCATCAATTAATATCTCAAGTTGTAATGCTGTAATCTTCCCATTAGACTTGAATCCTACACTGTATGTTATCTTCATGGGATGCCTTCCTCCTGCCATTATCATATCAGTCTTGCGATCAAGATAAATCCTGACAGGGCGCCGCAATTTGTGTGCTGCAAGTGCACATGCCGTTGCAACCTAAAACATCACAGTTTAAGTTTGTGCCAATGGATAATTTGTAAACTTGTAGCAATAGATTACTTAATCACTTCTATCAAAAGATAAAAGAGTACCAAACCAATAAAAAAAAAAACCATGATGAGAGAGAGAGAGAGCTCACTAAGAAAAAAACTGGACCACACAAACTAAAAAGGAAGAAAATAAATATTCATTTTCAACCAACGGAAATTCAAGCAAGTCTCAAAACACTTTATGATGGGCATCCAATAAAATTCTTATGGGCTAAAACAGAATTGAGTGCTGGGTTACTTCATCTTGCTGAAAAGTCAATTGAAAAAAACGTGATGAAAGAGTAAGAAAAAAACCGGACTGCACAAATTAAAAAGGAAGAAAATAAATAAACATTTTCAACCAACAGAAATCCAAGCAAGTCTCAAGCAATTTATGATACGCATTGAAGAAAATCCTAACAGGCTAAAACAGAATTGAGTGCTCAGGTTAATTCATCTTGCTGAATAAAAGAAGTTCCTCATCTAAATTAATAGAAAATTTGTCTTCCTAGAAAGGTAGTCACTTTAACTGCAGAAAATTCAGATTCAATTCTACTGTGATTGAAAATGCTTACTTTCAGATTGGACTTATTGGCAGAGTATCAATAATGAAGATATAGTCTTGTCAAAATGTTGAACTAAGGAGATACATACAACAAGATACTCACAGGCATGGCTTTTACGGACTTTCCACCAAAGCCTCCCCCAACTCGTCTTGTAATTACACGGACATTATGATGAGGAATACCAAGACATCTTGCAATCACAATGTGTGTCCACTCAGGGACCTGGCTTGAACTATAAACCACCATGCAGTTGTCTTCATCTGGTACAGCAAGGGCAGTTTGTGTCTCCATGTAGAAATAATATTGGGACCCAAGTTTAATCTGAATGTTACAATTCCCCAAAATTTTGACCATAAGAATGCATTTTCTTATTTGTTGGGTGACTGAAAAGATGCTGAATCAGTGTAACAATGTCAACAATTCTTTTTTTTTAATGGCAGGTTGCATTTAAATTGAGTGAAATTATACATGCTCAAAGAGTAGGTAAACTGGGGTGGTAGGAGGTTGGGTAGGAGAAGCAAAGAACAATGGCATATGGATGACAAGTACCTCAGCAGAAACAATCTTCTGATCAGCTTCAGCCATTCCTTCCAATATATCACCAACTTGTTTTGGGTAAATGAAAGAAGGAACCTCAAAAAGGCTAGATTTCTTAACAGCCTCTTCAACAGAGAGAATTGGAGGTTCAAGATTTTCCACGTCATAATCAACCACCGCGAACTTTATGGCCATATCTGCATGCTTCTGTGTATCTGCAACCTACAAAGTCATTTTAATAAGTAGATCATGTAGAAACCTCAAAAAGGAAGTAAATGCATTTGTATATTATCTTCAAAGTGTATACATTTACAGTTAGTGGAAATGAAAGCCACATATTCCTAGACAAGAATAATGGAATCAGGAATTACCACAAAGGCAAGACGCTGACCAGCACACTCTGTAAGCTCCTCAGCAAATAAAGGTTCAGTACCAAATATGGTCTTTGATCCTATATTCTCTCCACCTGTGGGGATGTCATTATAAGTAATAACTGCAGCCAATCCATCTGGATATGGTTTAGGCTGGAATTTTATGCCCTTTACCAGTGCCAAAGGTTCTGTGCTATAAATGAATGATCCATATAAGCAATTTGCTGGTGAAGGAATGTCATCCACATAGATAGCCTCACCTACACAATTGAGCAGTATGAGTGAGCTATCTAGTTTAATTTAAGAGCCTGCAGCAGTAGTTGAATGGATGTAACAAAAAGCAAAAGGAAAAGAGGTGTGGTCTGATTAATCGCTGTTGTCTAGGCTAGATGGTATAATTGATCGTAATGAAGCAGATAACCTATGTAACACCAGTTACATAAGTTACAGTGAGTTCTCAGGAGAAGGTATGGGGGGAAGGTCCTATCTGGGATAATTTATGAACATGCTTGTTGCAGTAATTTCCCAAGAAAAAGAGCAATGATTTTAACACCAGTTAAAACTTTAGCTCTGTTAATCAAAATAGAAGAAAATGTATGAAAGGAGGAGCTGATTTTTTCTATATTCAGCCCTCTGCTATTCATTCCATATATATATAGAAGTGGCTACAATAGAGTGAGGAACATTCCTGATAATGACAGCTGGCCGGGACACCTCACTGGGACACCTCATTTCTTCCAGAATAGTACAACTTATTATAGCATGCATTCTAACAAGCTCAAAGATGGAGAAAAGGCAAATTTAGAGAACCTTGTAAGTTAAAAGTTTGAATTGTCCAATCCATTCAGGCCTTAATGCATGGGTCAAGTTTCAAACAATAAACATGACACCAGTAAAGAGCAGAAGGATGCTAGAAGTAAACGACATGATAGAACATAATTTAAATAAATAAATAAAAAAGAAAACCATGTTTATGATGCACATAATCACGAGCAGTATAACAAACCAGAAGCTTGGATGGAAGCTCCAGATTTTGTAATTGGCTCACCAACTGGATGATACTCTGTACTCAATCCAATCACCTGCTTAGCAGATGATAGCAAAGCTTGGGTTTTATTATGATCAAGCTGGACATAATTGTGGTTTATTTTGAAATCCTTGACCAAAACATTACTCATATATCCATCCAACAAACCATTAGAAATTTCACCACTATTGTCAATTAAGGGGCTAAGGAAATCAAAAAGAAAACCTATGGCCAAGCTTGACCTATAAGCAGGAGAGGAAGTGCCATCTTCAGGTATTACAGTTGCTCTAACTAATTTGATAGCTTCATATAAAACACCTACACTTAAAATTTTTCCAGCTAAAAAATCCTCCAGCTTTTTTGCTCTGATTGCATGTTTAGTCCCATAAGCACCAAAAGCCAGCTGACAGTTATTTATAATAATTTCATCAGAAGGTTTACATCGAGAAAGTTCAGCCAAGAAAGCAGCATTTAAATAGGGCAATGCATTTCCAAGAGGTCGTGGTGCAGCTCGATAGGTTTCAAACAGCAACATAGTGTTAGTTTCACAAGAAATATTTTTTATCGATTCCCAATTTGGGATTTTAACATTTAGAAGTACACTATTGGAATCCAACGGAGGCCTTTCCAGAAACTCTTCCAACATAATCTTTTCACGTCTAGGACCGTTCATTATATCTACCATTGAACCCACAGCAAGAAGTATTGTAGCAATATCAGAAGGAAAATGTTTCCGTTGTGCCATCACCAAATTTCCCCCTACACTAGCTGTATTCCGGACGAACCCTGAAGCAATCTTCTCCATATGGTTGGCAATCTTTTTGAACACCATCTCACCCTTTGAGTGAACTTCACATTTGTTTTCTTTCCTTAAAGCTTCAATCGCTTTAGTGATTGTCACGGTTGCTCCAATCTCGATCCCTGCTGAATCTTTTCTAATTGATGAGAGCTTGGGAATATACCTTATATCAATGTATCTGTCATAGCGATCTAATTCCTTGTAATAACCCATTCCCGTGTTACCAGAAACTAATTTAATCAAGCTTCCATTATCAGCCTCAATGGACTCCAATAAGCTTTGAAGTTCCTCGACACTAACAGGATTGTACCAACTAAATCTTTTAGAATCCAAAAGCATGGAAGACCTGATTTCCTTCTTCAAGAACTCAGGAAATGTAGAAATCTCTTTATTATGGTTATAGAAAGGTAATCTATTTATTTTAACTTCTTTACTATCTCCATTTCTCCAAAAAGAGTTTAAGCCCAAATCCTCAATATCAGCATCAGCTGCAAAACTCTTGCAGGCATCAGCTATTGATCTATACCCAGTACAGCGACAGAGGTTTCCTGAAATAGCCTTTTCGGCTTCAGAAACGGTCAGCTTGGAGAATCCAGGAGAGGGCTCTGGTCGATTGGTCTTTTCAGCATTGACCAGAGCCCCAAAGAGTGAAACACACATTCCAGGAGTACAAAACCCACATTGAGAAGCATGGAAACCAGTGAACCTTTGATGAATTGGGTGGAACCCATCTTTGCTATTTCCAAGGCCTTCACTTGTCGTAATAGAGCATCCATTTACACTGCAAAGTAGAGTGAGACACGAACTTGCTGTAAAATCCTCAACCTGGTCAAGTACAGGGTCATACTTTGAAAGTAGAACTACACAAGCACCGCAACCACCTGCAACCATAAATTATACACCATCTAATCAAATCATTTCTAAGTTATTTGGAGACAATTTATATGCTACACAAATCCATTTCCAGGCATAGTAAGATAATTGAAAAGCTGACATAAATCTCAGAATCATCAGAATAACAGAAAGAGATTGCTTGAGAGAGAGAGAGAGAGAGAATTGAATTACAGCTTTATCTTACTTTACTTCCCAGAGAAGGAAAAAAAAAAAAATTCATCAGAACACTCGATTACGATTACAAAGACAAGCCGGACAGTGTAGGATATTAGTTGCTAAGGTCCCAGATAATGATGATAATCCAAGATTCCAAACTATAACCACTTTTTTTTTTCCTCTATTTTCTTAGCAAACAAACAAAAATATGGTCAGACCAAACAACCATCCAGTACTGTAAGAGAAGAAAAACACAGATTCTCCTCGACAAGTTAACCAACAACATATTCCAATCCATTTGCCTAAAGAGGAAAATCAATCAGAAGCAAACCAATCGATTAAACAAACTTTCTTATATATACGTATAATACAAAGACATAGAAAACAAAGCCCATGTTCTAAAAAATGTCAAAAGCCCATTATTCAAGACGAATGAAACACAAGAGTCCATTACAAAGATTGCAGTTAAAGCAACACACAGACAGAAACCAACCTTCACCACAGCCGAGCTTCACACTCTTGAAGCGAGTCTGGGAACGCAAGAACTCCAGCACAGTAGTTGAAGGGTCAACACTGGAGAGCTCAAACCTCTCTCCATTAACAGCAAAAACCAGACTCTTTCTGGTTGTTTCTATCTCCACCGCCATTTCTGGGAGACACAGAAGCCTTGAGCTCCTGCTGGACTTTTGTCTTTAAAGAGTTCAAGAGCAACAGTACAGACAGCACGCAGCACACCCAGATGCCTCATACTGATGTCACAATCCCATGAACTTTATGTCTTTTTCTCTTTCTATTTTTTGGGTGATGTTAAAGACAAAGCCCGACGTGCATCAACAGTACTCTTTTTTTTATCCTTAGAAAACAATTTACTGTTCAACCAACAAACTTTTCTATCATTTTTTTTTTCTTTTATTTCTCTTTTTAAATTAAATTAATTAATTAACAATTTTCAAAAACAAAAACAAAAACTTTTTGCCTGTTAATAAATAATTCAACACATAAAATACTCAAAATTACTTTTAATCACATCACAAAAAAAAAAAAAAAACTAAAAATTTGTATTAAATGAACTTGTTTATTTTTTTTACCTTTTATGTCACATTAAAATAATTTTGTTAACCAAAATTTTCTTTTAAACAAATCTAGAATACATTTTAACAACATAATTCTTTTTTTCTAAAAAACAAAAAACAAAAATAATTCTTATTCGTAGTAAGTCTAACCAAAGAGACTCATGGTTTAGAATTTTTTGGTCTAGTGGTCTCTTCTTTGATCTTTGAATTCCTAGTGAAAGATGACCGAGATTGTTCCAATCTTTGAAGTTTTAAAGATGAATGGAAAGATTTTTTTTTTAATTTTTTTTAAAAAGTTATTTTTAGACTCTTGAACTACTATGTGTTTTGAAAAGACTCCTAAATTTCAAAAACTCTCAATTTAACCCGATGAACTTTCAATTTGATTCAATTGACCCCATCTGTCAGATTCGGCCGTTAAAATCTAACGGCAATGACTAAAAATATCAAATTATCTTTCAATTTTCATTTTTTTTAATATTTAATTTGAAATTAAAGGTAAATTTAAAATTTTATTAAAAAAAAAATCAGTGGTATAAAGGTTATTTTATCACTTTTAACGTTTAAAATTTGATGGAGAGGGGTACATTGCATCAAATTGAAAATTTATGGGTTAAAATTGAGAGTTGTTAAAATTTAGAGGATCTTCTCAAAATGCGTGATAGTTCAGGGGTCTTAAGTGAATTTAAAAAAAAAAAAATTATGAGTGAGAATACTTTTTATAACCAAACAAATAAGCATTTTTTTTTTTTTCCTTTTTTTGAAGAATGGAAATATATTTCTACATCAATAAATAAGGAAAAAAAATGTCATTATTGACTACGAATGATAATTTATAAGTTACAAGATTTAAATCTTCTGTGTGAGGGGATTTGGAGTTATAAGTTACAAGAAGTAAGGTTTAATCTTCTGTGATTTGGAGTTCTGTATAATTTCCATTATGGCTTGGAGTATATATATATATATATATATATATATAAACTTAATAAACCAAAATCTATTGCCGGGAAGTACATCTCTGCCACGCCTGCGCCCCTCCACTTGCTTTCTCATCCTCAAATTGACCATGAGGCACTGATATCCCGCCTCTCCACCAGCGTGAGGAGCCCATGCGCTGCCCATTCCACTGGCGCATGAGGCACACACACCGCCTCCTTTGGTGGCGTTCAGTTGTAGTTCCTCCCTTCCCACCTCATTCCTCAATAAAAGTGGGATGATAGTGCACTTTTTTGGAACCATTGCTAAGCATGCTCATTTGTACAAGAAAGCGAGATAAAAGATATTAATCAACTGCAATTATTGACAGTGCACTTTTTTTTTTTTTTTTTTCAGCTGCCCAATCTTCGATCACTACATACCACATTTAAGGTTGCCCTTTCTTCTGCTTCTTATAGCACTACCCGCAGATGTTTTATATATTCTTTCTTTTCTTATGTTTTGAAAAAATTTCAAAAAAACTCAAAAAAACCTAAGATTCCTTACATTTAACTAACCCTCAAGGATTGTTACAGTATTTTCCAATGTGTAGAGAACCAAAAGTAGTTCACTATACATTATTTTATATAAACATTTCTCTTTCACCTGTCATTTTTCATCTTTTTGTCTTTAATTGAAAATTATGTTGGGATTTTATGAAAAAAGTGAGGGTATGTATATAACTTATATTTTGTAAAGAAATAATATTTTAATGGTATAGAGAAAGATAAGGGAAAATATTGTGAAATATATTTTTATAAGAAAGCAAAAAGTAGTCTTGTGTCCTAAACTTAGAAAAAATCAAAAGAAATCTGCTGCTAATGCTCTTAGCTAAGGACTTATATAGGACCGAATCTGATTACATCTATTTTTCCGCTTTAATTTTAATTTTGAGCACAGTAATGACTACTCTGGGTTGATTGTTGGGGTCCTTTTGTAGCATTGTTTTATCAATGCAATAGTTTATCTTCCTTAAATAATAATAATAATAAGTCAATAATTTTATTGAAGTTTATCTTATCTTTTCATTATTTTCCTTCTGTTTTTAGCCAAGGAAAAGTACCTCGTATACCAAACGAATTAAGAAAAATAGAATTAGTAGAAAAATGCCCCTTTGTTTTTTTTTTGGTAAGTAGTAGTCGAGTCTTAAATAAAGGCAAAAGAGAAAAAGACAAGAAAAATGATGAAATTAAACAAGATAAGGAAGAAGAAAACGACGGTGGGACCACTACCTACGGCAATACGGCAATACCCATGAAAGGTTTGACAACTGAGACAAGATTCTATGCACATGTGGTCTTCGTACATGGGTATCACATGCCATGTGCACTCCCTGCTGCCTCTAGAAACACTATCTAAATGGACCATGAACAGAGCACTGCTGACAAACAAAAGATTATACAGAAATTGTATATAAAATTATGGGGAGTGTTATATTTGTCTTTATTTAATATAGGGTTTTCATATGGCATCTACTACCTACGGCAATACGGCAATACCCATGAAAAGTTTGACAACTGAGACAAGATTCTATGCACATGTGGTCTTCGTACATGGGTATCACATGCCATGTGCACTCCCTGCTACCTCTAGAAACCCTATCTAACTGGACCATGAACAGAGCACTGCTCACAAACAAAAGATTATACAGAAATTGTATATAAAATTATGGGGAGTGTTATATTTGTCTTTATTTAATATAGGGTTTTCATATGGCATCTACATTGCCCATCCTTCGGCTGATGTCATCTAGTTGAAATTTTTCAAAACTAAAATGAGAGTTTGAGCTCCAAAATGAGAATTTTCGATCCTTTTAATATTAATCCCCTTGAGTTTCACTAATGTCCTGATGAAGCTAAACCAAATTGTGGCTCAGTCAAACTTGAAGGAGCGCCAGCAGTTTTTACCATCTAGACATCTCATGTATGGCTCTATGCGGACAAGTGCTATTATGGTTACGTCTACGTAGAATAGTTATAGTTAATTTCTCTCGCCTGACTATTTTAATAGAAAAAATAAATAAATAAATCATATCTATTTCATGGTCAATATTTAAAATTTGTATATCTAAATACATAATGCACATCTTTTTTATTTTTAAAAGACGTACAAATATTGACATCACATAGTGTTATATGAATTAACTTTAAGGATAAATGCATAATCAGTCTTTGTGATTGACCTAAATTACAAAACACTCAATGTGGTATCAAAATAAACTCAGAGGTCCTTGGGGTATGCCAAAAAAACAATTTAGTCCATATAGTCAAATTTCGTTAAAAAATTTAAACAGATTCCATTAGTTGCCATGTCACCACCAATAAAATGGTGCCACGTGTTGCTCTTAATAAAATATATTAAATCTATAAATTTTAAAAAAAAAAAAAAAAAAAAAAAAAAAACTACACAGTGTTCACTTTTCCCCCATTTCATCGTCAATCCTTTCCCCTAGACCCATTTTCTCATTTCCCCCAATTTTCTTCCCAAACACATATTCCCCGCCCCCCAAAATTTGCCTTGTGCAGCAACGACCACCATCGTCGGCCTTCCCCGCCGTGTGATGACCTGTTCTTCCACGCCGAAGACCCTCACCGGCCCAATCTTCTTGTCTATTACGTTTTTTTCATTCTCAATTTTTTCATGGGTTATTCTCTATTTCAAATGAGTTTGTTGGTATTTTATTTGTGGAAAGGAAGCTTCCTATCATATTTGAATTAATTGTGGGTTTGCTGAAGAAGAAAAGAAGTCGGTTCAATTTTCTTAGCTGTTCTTATCCTCTCACCTTTGCTGAAGAAGAAAAGAAGTGGCAAAAAAAGTGGGTTTAGCTCGTCGCCGAAGATGTGGCTAGCTCGTCGTTAGCGGTGCTCGGCGTCGTGGTCTTTGTTGCTGACCGTCAGTGAGGGGAGAGTGAAGAGAGATGAAATGGGGGAAGAGACAGAGATGAAATGGGAGAAGAGAGAACACTGTAGTTTTTTTTTTTTTTTATTTTTAGTTTTTTTTTTTTAATATATTTATATTTTTTTTTTTCTATTAAGAGCAACATGTGTCACCATTTCAATGGTGGTGACGTGCCAACTAATGGAATCTGTTAAATTTTTTATCAGAATTTGACTACGTATAGGAACTAAATCATTTTTTTGGCATACCCCAAAGACCTCTGAGTTTATTTTGATACCACATGGAGCATTTTGTAATAAAGATCAACCACAAATACTGATTATGCATTTATCCCTTAACTTTAAATCCTAATATCATAATTCAAACGTTTCCATTCACATAGAGTGGATGTCACCGCTCATTACCTTCAAGACACGCAACTGAAAGTGTCTTCACATCGCCATCCGTGGCCCTATCCCACAAAATTCTCCTCAAAAAGTAAAGAAAAACAGTGAATATCATGCCAAAGAACTTTTCTTTTTGAAATTATAGCGATAATAATCATTTCAACTATACAACTCAGACACTCTCATACATACAGACTCACAAATAGTATGCATCACCTTTTCCCTAATACAAAAAGCTAGAAGCTCATTAGTTTTGGCCATTAGGAAGCAAACCCCAAGCCAAAAACAAACAAAAAAAAAAAAGACACCAAAACCCAGAAAAAGAGAAGGAAAAAAATTCTTAACTTAGAATTCTAAATGGTTGGGGAACGATTTAGCATAACCACCCAAAAGATACAGGAATCTTCAGGCTCACATGGACATTGACCAACAACATAATAGATGATGTTGAATGGCACTACTGAGGCATCTAACTTGATATTTTGAAAGTATACTGCCTAGAGAATGCACACCTCTAATTACCAATTCCGAAGCACTGGTCCGTATCCCCCCTAGATCCCGATCTGGTGCTCGTCACAATCGGCATGACGGGTAGGTTTACACCGAGGGAGCATAATACCCCATTTCATTACCAACATGTGAGTAATACTCGTTGAAATTGAGATTTGCCCAAAAACGGGAAAGACCAAACTCCCCATGTTTAGGAGACTTAAGATAGCAAAGACGCAATTCAGTCAGATTTTTGTCGAATATCCGCTTAATGTTAAGCACCTGCAAACAGATGTAACTAAAAGGTTAACTGACTGTTTTTTGAACCACAGCTGTTATTTCAAAACACTGAAAACAGAAAACTATAAGCATTTCAGTGGTTTGAATGTATTATGTTGTTCATAACATATAATGAATCCAACTGCACAGAGATGCATTATATCATATTGGAAGTGATTGAGATGTGTTTAGGCTGTTAGATACACACGTGCATGCATAAATGATGCACTAAACATAAAACTGAAAAACTGTGTTTCCACACACATGTTACACTTTGAATTAATTGAAATGAGACTACACATGTCATAAACATGGAATAAGATCTTCTTCATTTGAAATAAAATGGAAGATATCCATTTCAAATGAAATGGAAGATAGTACATCTAACAGTGTATATAAAGTCAATATTAGCACGTATATCACAAAATTTAAATAATGTGAAATTATGTATACCGTTAGATGTACTAATTTTATGATATAGATACTATCTATTTTATTTGAAATGGAGACGATCCTAGTCCAATAAACATGACTTGAGACCCAGCAGGGTTTTCCTACCATGCAGAGAACTAGATGATGTGTCGTGTGAGAATGCACCACGAAAATGGATGAAATCCCATCATCCACATGCATGGGAAATGATTTCCCTTCATGTACATATCCTGTTAACATTTTCGAAGTACATTTCTTACTCATTGAGAGATGATCTCAAGCTGGATATCTAACACCCAATCAATTAGAGCATTTCCAATATGCTGACCTTTCAATGCCTTATCATCATCATTTTAGTAGTATCAGCACTAGTACTGACGATACTAATACACTTTTTTGTTAAATCACCACTTTTCTTAAAAGTTTAAGCTTATAGGAAGATGTAAATTTAATTATTTAATTAATACTTCAACACTCCCCCTCACGTGTGGACTTAAATTTCTTTTTAATAGATGAAACTTAATACATGGAATATTTTATTAAAATTGGAGGTGGATGATTTTGGTTCTAATACTATGTTAAATTACTACTTGTCCCAAAAGTTTAAGCTGATAGGAAGAAACGAATTTAATCATTTAATCAATATTCTAACACTCCTTACGTGTGGCTCTAGTCAGGGTAAAGGTAGGACAACTTCGTGGGTTTAGGACTGTTGTGTGGGTTTAGGTTTTTTTTTTGGGGATTTTAGGGGTTCGTTTATGAGGGCTTAGGATTTTTTTGGGTTTCAAGGCTCTCTTATTGGGGGGCTTTTGTTGGCCAGCTTTGATTTTTTTGTGTATACTTCCTGTGTACTTAGGGGCGCTTTATACTTTTTGATATATACAACATTATTTATGTTAAATTACCAGTTCTCCTAAAAAAGTAAAACTTATAGTAAGAGGTAAATTTAATCATTACTTTAACAATTTATAATTAAAAATAAATAAAAAAACACTCCTCACGTGTGGGCTCATAGTCCATTTTAATTGACAAGGCCCAACACGTAGAATATTTTATTTAAATAGGGATGAATATTTAATTTAAAGGATTGCAACTAAGATGTTCAACACAAAGTCGCAAAGAAGCAATGAGTAGGAAAGAAGATGACATTGGTTGATTTTGAAAGCTCAGATACCATATAAAATAAAGAAGAGAAGATGAAGTTTGTAAAGAAGAAGATGGAGATTCGTAGAAGAAGGTACAACTAAAGGACTACATTTTGTCTAGTTCTGATTAGAGATTTGGGTTACAAGATACAATAATATATAGACTAACGAAGGGAAGCACATCCCATAAATCATGGAGTAAAATCTAGAGCAAGCATGAAACATGGAAGAGGAAATCAAGGAAACTTGGAGGAGAGGCTGCTGTCAAGCATGAAAGGAGGAGATGCTATATGGGCCGAGATTTATCCTCTAACACCCCCCTGAACTGATGGGAGTAACTTCCTTTCGTTTGTCAAACAAAAAAAAATTGAAAATTCGCCTAAAAACAGCAACTAAAGGCTGAATCTCGCCGTAAATCATCGGGAGCGGTCAGATTTCGCCACAAAACACCAAGGAGCGGTCGAATCTCGCTGTAAAATACCAAGGGGCAATCAGATCTCCCTGCAAACACCAAGGGACGGTCGGATCTCACCAAAAATACCAAGGGGGGGTTGAATCTCGCCACAAAACACCTAGGAACGGTCAGATTTTGCCATAAAATACCAAGGCCGACAATAGATAACCAGTCATACCCCACCAAGAAATTCTACACAGCCTCTTTTTTTTTTTCTTTTTTTTTTCAAAACTAAACCATTACTCCAAAGTGTGTCACTTTATACGCCTCAATTGCCACCTATTTTCCCAGGAAACATCATGTGGGACAAGTGGGCAGGTAAGAACCTCAGCCAACCTTCATTCCCCTTCACCTTCAAAAGACTCCCCTGAAAATATCTCTTTTGACCTTCAGGAGTGGATTTTATTGGAGAGGTAGAGAGGATGCTGGAGAAGATTTTGTCATGTTAGAGGTGCTTGGGTTGGGTCTACCTCCTGGGCATGAGGATAAACTGCTTAGCCCGTCAGGGGTAAAAGCTCCTGGATTACCTGGTAACTGGTTCTGGCGGGTGGGGTCAGTTATCCATAGGAGTTTGATAAACGGTGAGGATTGTTGTACAGTTTGTGTTTGCGACGTGCAATTAATCTAAGTAAAGTTCTCCTACGTTATCAAAAAAAAAAAAAAAAGAGGTGCTTGGGTTGGCTGTATTGCTGATTTGGTGTGGATATGATGAAACTGTGTGAAAAAAAAAAAAAAAAAAAAAAAAAAAAAAAAAGGGGAGAAAGGATTGCAGCTAAGATGTTCGACACAAAGTTGCAAAGAAGCAATGGGTAGGAAAGAAGACGTTTGTCGATTTTGAAAACTCTAATACCATGTTAAATTACCACTTTTCTTAAAAGCTTAAACTATAGGAACTAGTAAATTTAACAATTTAATTAATACTTCAACACTTTTAACATGTCTATGGATAGGCATGCTGTAGACAATCAAAGACCTCCTTCATTTATACACTTCAAAGCAATGACCCAAGAATGTGTTTCATAAAGAACATATACAGTCATGTAAGATGTGAAATATTTGATATTTTGAGGATTGCCCCATGCCAGAGATCTTAAAGCCATATTAGAGCACCACTAGCATTACTCATGTCAGCAAATACTTATAAGAGAGAGAGAGAGCATCATATACATGTTCACAAACATCTGTGCAGACTACAAGCTAATTAAAACATAGTACAGTTTAAGTCGTGTACACAACATTATGGATAAAAGATGTGAGAATCACCTGGGATATATTGATTCTAGAAAAATTACCCCACATATCTCCTTGATCCATCCCAATATCCCATATTCCTCCAGTAAGACAAGAGCGGAAGTCTAGTGCACATTGCAAAATGTTTTCAATTATACTGGCTACATTCCGTGTTTCATCAGAAAGGAAACATCTGCAAAGGGTATTTACACTGTTATGAGATGGTCAAGTTTAAGAAACTTCCAATACATCCAACACCCAAAAAAAAAGAGAAAACTATGCAGTAGAAAATAAAAAATCTTTTTCTCCATCGACGTAACAGGTTAAGCAAAAACAAAATTATAAAGCTGAAGCAAAAGAATTCAGCAAAACAACATCCACGGAATAGTCCCCTTCAGCAAATATATGAGAAAACCTATATTTTAAGCATCCCACACTCCATTCCCAGGATCTCAAGCCATGTTGTAGCTTTGGGAATACAATAGGATTATTGATGCCCCCAATGCAGAAATAGGCCCATTGAGCTTGGTTCTCCATCCTATTGGGACACACAAGCAATAAATAATCCTTAATCTCACCCCAAAAAGAAAGAAAGAACAAACAGAACATGAGGAGTGTTCAGATTTTCCATGAAAGCTTCAGTTCCCTCAATCTTGGAACATTCACTATATCCGACTGTTTTTAAAGTGAGGACCAAATAATCAATCAGCATTGTCATAATGGAATGTCTTTGTACATGAAACGATTGTTTTCTCATTGATTTTCATATATGAACTTTAGGCTGTACTCCTATTTCAATAAGCAATCCTACACTATCTCAAAGTGGCATATGGTTGTCTTTATTGTGATAATTACTTATACCTTTCAAATAGGTAAATAAAGGGTTATTTTAGTAGTGTTCCTAATATTCATTTGCTAAAAGATGAACCAACATAATTTGTTTTATCCTTCTTGTAAGGTTTCCATGAAAACTATTGGAGAGAATGAGGAGCCGCATTCCTGTTATGTAGCCTACCTCACATCTTATTATATAGAGTTTTGAAAAATAAAACAATGATAACTGGTCTCTAGACTTCACAAATGATGTAGATATATCTCCATTGAGTTTTTTCTTCTTGAATAAAATGACAATCAACCTCAGTATGTTTGATCCTCTTATGAAAAACTGGGTTAGATGCAGTATGTAAAGCAGCCTGGTTACATATGAGCCTTGTACTTTGCTTTAGCACTAGATCGCATCACCACTATTTGTTTCTTACTCTTCCAAGTTACAAGATTGCCGCCTAAGAATGTAAAATATCTTGTAGTAGACAGTCTATCTAAAGGAGAACCTGCCCAATCTCTATTAATAAAACCTTCTACCCTGAGATGTCCATTCGCTTTATATAGTATCCCAAGACTAGGGGAGCGCTTCAAATATCGAATAAAACAAGTAATAGCTTCCCAATATGAAACACGAGGAGCCTCTAAGATTTGACTATCAACATTAACTGCATATGAAATATTGGCCTGGTAATAGTAAGATAGTTCAACTTTCCAACTAGACAATAATACCTACCAAGATCTTCAAATAATTCCCCTTCATCCTTTAGTAATTTCTGATTCGGATCCATTAGAACCTCAATAAGACGAGCACCCAAAAGACCCGTCTATTCTAAAAAATCAAGTACATACTTTCTCTGAGATAAGTTGATACCTATTCGAGATCTAGCAACTTCAATACTTGGATATTACATACTTTCTTTGAGATAAGTTGATATCTATTCGAGATCATAATCTAGAATTGGGCTTGAACTAGCAAGTGGTCCAAATGTAGCTAGAGAATCCTCCTTAGAAAAAAACCTGATTGGAAAATCCAAATGGTTTGCAGTGTAAATCCCAACAAGAATCCACAAAATGATTACCACAGCCACAATGAGTGCATTTGCGAGGCTCACGATTTCCAGCCTGACCACCTCCTTGAGAATCACATCCTCCAAGAAAACCACAACCACCTTGACTGCCACATCCCCATGAGAACTACCAAAACCACCACGGACAAAAACAAATGCAGCGCGCTCACCATTACGCTCAAAACTCAGCTGAGAGCCATGATAAAAAAGAGTAGTGCACTGAATCCAAGAAAAAACCTTAGGAAGAGATGGGAGGTCTGAACCACCTAAGGTCTATACACAAACAGAATACTCGAAATTCAAGAGAGAAGAAATCGAACATCCATATCTTGACATTGCTTTTCCATAATCTTCATGTCACTAAAGAGCAGTTGATACATGTTCCTCTCCTATCTAATAGCAACAACCTGATTGTAGTACTCGTCCACATTTTGAGCACCTAGCTCAAGCCCAAAGTATTGTTTACACACCTCAAACAGAGTAGAACTCATACCGCAGCAACTGCAATACCTGCCGTCTACACCAAGACTACTGACGACGACAAAATTGACGGCAGAGATGTCGACGACATCACACCACTGATGACGGTGATATTGACACCATCTACCTCCAATCACGGGCATGAAGCCCAAGCTTTAGACGTTTACTATTAGTAGCACACAAAACATAGAAAAAAAAAAAGAAAAAAAAGAAAAAAAAAAGAGACAACCAAAAGGAAAAAAAGCAAAGGAGCAGAAGTAGTCAGAAAGTGAGTGAGTGAGTGCGATGTAGTCAAACCCTAGGCTCTGAAACCGTGTTTTAGGGTTTGCATGGAAAGAAAATAGTGGAAGAGGAGGCTACGTTCTTACATTGTCTCTCTCATCTCACAATCTATATTCAAAATAATGACCAAAATACCCCCATAACAAAACCCTATCACCAACTAATTCTTTTTTTTTTATATATATAAGTAATGTTGTATATATCAAAAGCGTAGAGGGGAGCAACCCTAGTACACAAGTAGTATAGAAAGAGAGCGCCTATACTACTATGAGATCGCTAGATCCTTATGGTATGCTATCTTCAATCGTTTTGGATTGTCTTGGGTCATGCCTAGCAAGGTGGAGGGCTTGTTTGCTTGTTGGTGGTCGGGAGGTCGCTCTAGGAGTGGCGTTGTTTGAAAAATGGTTCCTCAATGCATTGTGTGGTGCCTATGGTCAGAAAGGAACGAGAGATGCTTTCAGAATTCTGAGCAATCCTTGGAGGAACTCACGGCTTTCTTTTTCCATACTCTCTACACGTGCACAGTGGCTTGGCTCGCTCCTTTAGTTGTTAGCTATCTTGATTTCCTTATTCTTTTCTCTTCTTCTAGTTAGTTGTTTCCCTTGTATACTTCCTATGTACTAGGGTTGCACCCCTCTGCGCTTTTGATATAAAACATTACTTATCAAAAAAAAAAAAAAAAAGAGAGCGCCTAATTAGAAGGTGAGAATAGAATAAGAAACTCAGAAAATCTAATCACTAACGGGGCTAGCCAAGCAACTATTCAAGTGAATAGTGTAAAGAAAAAAGTGTAAGCTCCTCTAAAGTCCTTGTGGAATCCTCAAAACATCTTGCATTTCTTTCGCTCCATAAGCACCACATAAGACATAAAAGGAATCATCTTTCACACTACCGCACTCCAAGAACGACCTCCCATCCACCAACTAATTCTTTTAACCCTAACATACTCTTTCACACTACTCTTATCCTATTGTTTCCATACTCTATATCTTTGGACTGTAGCGTTTGTTTTCCCGGTTTCGATTAGTTATGACGATTTCCTTGTACGTTTTTCCCTTTTTAGTTAGGTGATCCTCTTTGTATACTTCCAGTGTACTTTGGGGCGCCTACGCTTTTAATAAAGTCAGTTACTTACTTATCAAAAAAAAAAAGTAGTTAGCATGACCACTTTTAACAACTTGAAAATAAGAAAGCTATGTTACCAAACGAAGTGGAATGGCTGAGTCGTATATATTTCTTGGTCTAACCCTAATTGAATGAGTCTTTAGAGGCTGACCAAATTCATGTACCCAATAAATGTTAATTGCTCCAAGACTTTCACCAGCTTACAATATGTAATACACGAATGGACCTGGCACCCATCCTCTTAGCTGTTTCTGCTCTTGCAATGATGCCCAGCATAAGAAGCAAAACATAAAAATGCCCATTTCCAACTTTCTTATGTATGTAAAGGACACTGTATTGGAACTTTCAAACTTCCATTTACTCTAGTAATTATCTGCTTTTAATGTTAGTAGTTTAGCTTCTGCACTACAAAAATGATCAATAATATGACCCAATGATTGACTAGAAATCCCTTATGCTGGTCCCTGAATAGGTCAATGTTTACCTCACATCTAATGAACATGGTGTATTACATAAGTATAGATATCAATCTTTTTTTTCTCCAGGGACCTAGAGGGCAATGTAAGATCCAGGATGGTTGCTTAAAAACCATGTTTGCAACTCTATGTTGCAATCAATGTTCATGTAATAGATATCTCAAAGCTTTACATGACAACAAAAACTGAACTTACATGTGTAATGAATCCATTAGGTAAGCCATATGCACTGACTCAAGATCCAACATATCTTTGACCTACATACACCACAACCATATTCGAGATCAGAACATTACAAAAAAAAAAAAAAAGTAATAAATATACTCATACTTAACTAAATTGGAAAAGAAAATGCGTATGATAAAAAGACGATCATTAGGGTGAAAAAAAACCAATATGAGGATGATAGATGTCTATCAATCGTGCTTATCTTTCTAAAGACACTCATATCTTTCATTATTTTGAAAACAATGATCTAGCAAGGTGCTCTATCCTGCAACGAAGAGAAGAATCGGAAACTAATGGAAAAAGAATTGTGTACATTCACCCCTCTTCCATATCAGTACAAATAGATAGCCTATTTATACATAATGGTGAAGAGTCCTCTTTATGATCAATTATCATAGCAATGAATAACAAAATGAAAAGATATTTTAATCCTTTAACTTGATCTTTATACAGAATGGTAAAGAGGCCTCTCTATGATTGATGATCTGTAGAGTGTACAATTCCAATTATGAAATATGTGTTGCTACCAAACTAAAGTTTAGGATTCAAAAATAAATATTACTATATGCATGATCTTAGTCAAATGCGAGATATTTGTATGTAATATTATGAAGTTTGCTTGGAAGCCAACCATGTGATAAACATAAACTTTCAACCGAAATAAGTGTTAAAATATAAATTAAATGATTAAATCCATACATTTCTATCAGCTTAAGCATTCGGGACAAACGATGATTTAACATAGTATCAAATCAAAGGTTCTGAATTCGAACCTTGTTTCCGTTATTGACCTTCCATTTCAATTAAATAATTCACGTGTTGATATCTCACTTGTTAAAGCACATATGAGGGGGAGTGTTATAATATAAATTAAATAATTAAATTCATACATTCCTATCAACTTAAGATTTTGGGATAAATGGCGATTTAACTATAAGTAATGACACTGAATTATTGTCTTGTTAATAATCATTTGTCCCAAAAGTTTAAGAACTGTCAAGAAGTGGACCAACAATGTATGCTCCACACTATCTCATGGGTAAGCCCGCCTAGATTGACATGCAGGCCCAGCACTTGCACATGTAGGGTGGAAACCAAAACAAACACCGAAATAGAGATTGAAACAAGTGGCATACCAAGGAACACTAGACCTCTTAGACAAATCTTGGCACCAATACTGTATTAGAAATCATTTATCACAAAAACTTATATTGTCAAAAATTGAGCCAACCATGTATATCAAGCTTACATACACCAACTCTAAATTCACCTTGTGCAAAAGTATATCCTTCATCCACTAGGCAAAAGAGTATGAAATTTATTTTAAGCTAACACCACTAGGTTATGAAAATAAATAAATAAATAAATAAAAATAAAAAAAATAAAAAAGAAGAAGAAGAAGGATAAAACTAGTCAAAGAATATACTACAGGTAGAAGAAAATAGATTAAAATAGTTTGCCTCAAACCTTATTATGAAGTGAGCGAAGAAACCTGCACCATGATACATGAGTTAATTGTGACTCCACGTATTGCTGTAACGTAGATACAAAGTGATTGACCTGATGCCTGACATGGTATGAAGGGAGAAAGAAATGATTACTTCTAAAAGAAAATACCTATGCTAAAATTTGGTCAAGTTTGAAAATCCAATATTACCTAGAACTGTTAGAGATGATGATCAGTGACATTTCCTTTTTTTTTATTCTAGGTTACAGATTACATTGTCAAATTTTTTTTTCGGAGACTTGGGATATATGCTGCAAATTATTAGATCTCAAGAAACTCTGTTGACCAGGATAATAGTATCCTTACCGGTACCAAACATCAGTTTTGTTCATTTTGGAATCTTTGCTAGTGGCACAAGTACTCACTAGTGCCAGGAATACTTGTCACAAAATGTTACCTTTTTTTCTTCTTCGTCTTTCAAAAAAAAAAAAGCTCATTGTCCACTCCTTATGGGGAAGACTCAAATCACATGGCTTGAACCCAGGTTAAGCATATTGACACTAACACACTTGACCACCAAAACTAATGCATCTATAGCAAGGCCGCCGTTAAACATATTAGGTATTGACACTAACATACTTGACCACCAAAGCTAATGCATCTATAGCAAGGCTGTTTAACAATATTAATGAACTTAGCATTTAAACAAGTATGGGTGCATGAATGGCGGTTGTACTAAGGTGGTGGAGGGCCCTTTTGGAGTTAGCATGTGGAAACGTATTAGGAGAGGATGGGAAATTTTCTCAATATTTATTAGATTTGGAGTAGGGGATTGATGTAGGACGATATTTACCTTTATTTTCGGTAAAAACAAAAATAAAGAAAATATAAAAAATAATATCGGAACAGTGCTGCTTGATCAGAATTTTATCAATTCTCAAACAATGGAAGTACAAAAGGAAAGATTGTCACGATTCTCGCTGATTGTCAATTTTATATTAGAATTTATTTTTATTTTATTAGGACTTTATTTCCTTTCTTTAATAGGGTTCGATTTGCTTTAATTATTTTCCTTTCCTTATTAGGATTAGGTTTACTATTGTTACTAGGATTATGTTTACTTTCCGACTAGGATTAGATTTACTTTCTCTACTAGGATTAGATTTACTTTCTCTACTAGAAGTAGGTTTACTTTCTCTACAAGTATTTCTCTTTTATAAATAGGCTAGCTTATTATGTAAAAAAAGAAACTTATGGAATTATTATCAAATCAGAGAATTCTTTCTTAAATACTCTGTGGAGTTTTATATTTCTTTTAGCCTGCGGGCTTGTTTTTATCTTTTTGGGTAGAAGACGAAGACGCTTCTCCTTGCAGAATCAAAGACGTTGCTCTTTGATTAGTTTCCTTAGTTTTCCGCTACGTCAATTGGTATCAGAGCAGGCTTTATCCTGATCATGGCCAATCAGTGCAACGGTGACAAACTTCTTCAACAACGCCACTTGTAGGAGAGGGGCTCTTTCAAGAGCCAAATTCATGGGGTATCCGAGCCGGCATTATCTGGATTCGATGGCCAACTTATACTACAACAACAACTTCTATAACGACATCGTTCGTGAGAGAGATGTTTCGAAATCTGACTATCAGCGATATATCAAGCGAACAGAGGCTCCTTTCAGAGCTGAATTCCAAGAGCTCAGGCAAACGGCACAAATGATGCAACAGGAGGTGCGCCAATTGTGCGAGTCGTTTGAACGCCGGCAAATGCGTGCCCATTGGAATCACAGAGACACCCGGGAGTACAGGATGAATATCGATCTCCCTTCATTCGATGGTTATCTTCACATTGAAGATTACCTTGACCGGATAATAGAGGTAGAAAGATTCTTTGAGTACATGTGTATTCCGGAAGAAAAGAAGGTGAAGTTGATGGCTTATAAGCTCAAAGGTAGAGCATCCGCTTGGTGGGAATGGTTGAAGCTCTCTCGATTCAGGGAAGGAAAAAGACCCGTGACATCTTGGCCCAAGATGAAGCAGTTATTCAATGCCCGGTTCCTACCACCAGATGACTATGGGATTCGAAGGGAACCCATTCGGTATCCTTATGTTGACCAATTCCGTGAGGATGATGTAAACCACTTTTGTCATGTCCATAATCATCTTCATAACTCTCCAAATAGGCCATTCGCCAATGAAGAGAATTTTAATTATGGTGAAGAAGTTGTGGAAGATGTTACGCTGGTTGAAGAAGTGAAGTTGCCGTCAGAGAAAACATATGTGCAGCCACCATCATTGATTCCAACGATTACGTCAATGGAGGAACAGCTATCACCTCCACCACCACAAGTGCAACTTCCTCCACCACAGTTGCAACCTCCTCCACCACAAGTGCAACCTCCTCCACCATCACAATCACCACAAAAATTGGTGATCCATTTGAAGAAAACAGTGAAGTTGAAGATGACATCCATGAAGAAATAGTTGGAGGAATTTTTTCGGAAGTAGACGAAAAGCAAATATCGTGTCTTGATGCTATCTATGTAGATTTCTCCAAGTACCTTTCTTCAAAGGAGTTGCGCGTGCCATGTCCCAAAGAAAACTTGAGGACAAGTTTTTTTCAAGTGGGGGTGTCTGATGTAGGACTATATTTACCTTTATTTTCGGTAAAAACGAAAATAAAGAAAATATCAAAAATAATATCGGAACAGTGCCGCTTGATCAGAATCTTATCAATTCTCAGACAATGGGAGTACAAAAGGAAAGATTGTCACGATTCTCGTTGATTGTCAATTTTATATTAGAATTTATTTTTATTTTATTAGGACTTTATTCCTTTCTTTAATAGGGTTAGATTTGCTTTAATTATTTTCCTTTCCTTATTAGGATTAGGTTTACTATTGTTACTAGGATTATGTTTACTTTCCTACTAGGATTAGATTTACTTTCTAGAAGTAGGTTTACTTTCTCTACAAGTATTTCTCTTCTATAAATAGGCTAACTTATTATGTAAAAAAAGAAACTTATGGAATTATTATCAAATCAGAGAATTCTTTCTCAAATACTCTGCGGAGTTTTATCTTTCTTTTAGCTTGCGGGCTTGTTTTTATCTTTTTGGGTAGAAGACGAAGACGCTTCTCCTTGCAGAATCAAAGACGCTGCTCTTTGATTAGTTACCTTAGTCTTCCGCTACGTCAGGGATGGTTCTCAAATTAGGTTTTGGCATGATATTTGGTGCGGGGATCAATCTCTAAAGGAAGTATTTCCTAATTTATTTTGTATTGCGAGCAATAAGGAGACATGGGTCAGGGATAATATGTAGTGGTCTAATGGCGTTATACAATGGAATGTTCCTTTCTTATGAGCAGTCCAGGATTGGAAGGTGGAGGTGGTGATGGCTATTTTTGGGAAGCTATATGGTTTCCAACGACAACTAGGGGGGACAAACTATATGTGGTGGACTCCTTCCAAACGAAAGATTTTTTAGGTGAGGTCTTTTTTTCGTGAGCTCTCATATTTGAGGATAGAGATGGTGGAGGCTTCCTCTTTTCCGTTAAGGAGTATATGGAAAGTTAAAGTTCCAATGCGAGTAAGTTTCTTTGTGTGGACAGCGACTCAGGGTAAGATTCTAACTTTGGATAACTTGCGTAAGAAATGAATCATTGTGGTGGATTGGTGTTGTATGTGTAAGAGGAGTGGCAAGTTTGTCAATTATCTTCTCCTTCATTGTGAAGTGGCACGAGCTTTATGGAGTATGCTATTTACTCTTTTTGATGTCACATGGGTCATGCAAGGAAAGGTGACAAATTTGTTAGCCTGTTGGAAAGGTCAGAGATGTAATCGTTCAATAAAGGAGGTGTAGAGAATAGCCTCATCGTGTCTAATGTGGACTATTTGGAGAGAGCAGAATGCAAGATGTTTTGAAGATCAATAAAAGACGCTAGACGAGCTTAAAAAGTTGTTTATCAAGACTCTATTCCATTGGACGGGCGCTTTTAATGTGCCTTTGTTTTCTACTTTGCCTCAATTTGTGGCTTTTTGTTCTTCGTTTCGCCTTTAGTGGGGCCTCTTTTGTAAGGGTTGCGCCCATTTACGCTTTTCAATAAATTACTTATTTATTAAAAAAAATACCATTGGATTTGATTTATGATAGATCACTATTGAATTTTGATATAATGGTAATTTTAAAACAAATTTTGGACATAGACAAAAAATAAATAATAAATAAATTTTAATCACATTTACTAAAAAAACCTAAACCAAGTGCTTGAAAGATATACAATATTGGTTAAAAAATAATAATAATAAAGAAACAAACAGATAGATAAAGAGTTATTAAAATGCTAGCAGCAATCCTGGTTTTACATAATGAAGGAGTATATCCCCTCAATTCCAACCCACAACCCCATCCTTCTAAAACTTTTAACGCAGACTCTAGATCATTCTTTTTTCTTCGCATCTTGCTCTACTATTTAAATAGCTTTTGTTCAATCCCAAAAACCTATGCTAGATTGTTCGAGTTACAGATACATGTCCAACGGTCAGATTTTTTTCCCTTTTTTTAAGATTTCTTACATTTTTGAAGTCTACTAGCCATCTCTTACCCATATCATCTTCTGGCAACATTGCTACAATAAGATGATCAAAAAATCCAAAAACATAGTAGCCAGAGCAAATGTAAATGCTACCATTCTGAGTACAAAAGATCCAAATAGAACAGACAATTGTAAGGCGTACCTTAACTTCATCAATATGTTAAAATGGCCCACTTCTTTTCCATGATGTTCAGAAGTACGATTCTGACTAATCAAATGCACCAAATCCTGTATACCAAAATTGACAGCTTGTTAGATACTTTAACGTGATCAAAAGCCAGTTGAATTTCCAGGATGTTTCATCATTTATATGCAATTCTTAAGAGATGAGTCATGACTTAAAACTAATGTTAATGATTTGAAATTCTAGAAATTGCATCCACTTCTGCAGACACCTGACACCAAATATCAAGTTCATGGTTAAGCAAAAACAAGAGCGCGCACACACAATCGAAAACAAAAATAATAATAAATAAAGAAAGAAATCCATAAAAGGGAGGTAAAATGTAGCATAGCCTCATTTGAGACTAGACCAAGATTTATGTCTATGCATACATTAACTAGTAACAAACTGAGAATTAATCAACATTTAGTCTAGTTTAAGCAACCTACAGGAGTTGGGGCTGTTGACAGCCAAATGCTCCTATTTTCCACCTTGAAGAAAGAAGCAGGTATCAATAAGTCTACCAAGTTTTCTTGAAAATGATACAGCAAATCACACACATCAATCTCACAAATTTTTAAACATAACCAGAGATATACAAAACTAAGAGAAGGCTAAAGAACCGAACTTTTATAGCCAACTGGCACCTCAATCCCTCTAAGGGAGGGAGGTCTGTGGTTCAATACTTGGAAGGGCGAGGGTTCCCTGAAAGAGGCAGTGGGATAGGGGAGTCTGCTATAGTATTATTAAAATTATGATCAAACAATAAGCTTGTAGCCTGCTGATGCTGTTTGATAAAAATAGGCAAGTAAACAATGCCTAGGCATCCATACCTTCAATGAGCACCAAACATCAGTTAATGAAAATACGGCAAGCTTCACTTGTATCAAAAAACTGAATATTTTAGCATATATTTGCAATGCATCTGGAGTCACAACAATACTGACTGGCCAATCCACACGGTAACCCAAACCTAAAAAATTGAAGGAATGCACTCCTGCAATCAAAGGAGAAGAATAGGATCTACATATTTTAAGATTCAAATTTAAATTTAAATTGACAGGGAAGAATTCAACAAAACTGTAAAATAAAGAAGTAACCAAAAACAGCAAAAAGTACCAACAATAGATGTTGAAAGAGGCATAGTCCCATGTTCTTTCATGTACACAAATAACCTATCCTTATAACGGTCTCGCTCACATGAAGACCTCTGAACTGACACCTCAAGGAAACCTTGAATTTCTGAAAGCCTTTGATCTGCCTCGGTGACACACCACTTCTGTTGTTTCAAGTAAAAGATAGGAATAGAATCAGAAAGTTTAGGGTCATATGAATCATGTAATTATAAAGCATTAAAGTTATATTAGAAAAGAATACATGATGCCAAAGTGACTTGATAAACAAATCTGCCCAGTCTGCTAATTCCATAAAATGGTACCGCCGCAGTGCCAGCAAATGTTCCAGCAAATCAAATCCTTCTTCAAGCAACTTGATAGTTAACTTGCTGATGTACTTATATCTAGCATTCTTAAAGAAGACCATGATGTAAAATGATATCTCTTCCAACATCTAAAATTGGAGCAGGAAAATTTTTTATAGTAATGGAGACTTAACTATGAGACACAAAAGAGAAAAAGAAGAATTAGACCAATCAAGAACCCAAGAAATTCAGCAATTTATAACAATGAATCAAGTATTAATTCTCGAAAAATATTAGAGAACTTAGACAAGCATCATATTTCATAAGTGCTTGACTTGCATTACAAATTGCTGTGGGTAAAGTGAAGATGTACCTAAGGTATTATTATCTATTCGTTTTTCTTTTTTCAAATTTGCTAAAGGCTTTTTATATTAATACTAAGGCTAATAATCTTAGTGCTATAGGAGGAAATGAGATTAAAGTATTAATTCATTGATCTTCCACAATCTGCACCTTACAATGTGCTTTTACCTTATGATTCTCATCCACAATTTTACCCCCCAAACTACCACTCAATTTCCAATGTCCCACTAAATCTTTCAATTTTTGCAATGTACCCAGCTTGATTACCAAAGGGATTGCAATGTCCCCCTTTCACACCCCAAATGACAAAAATACCGCTACATAAGATTAAAAAGAAAAAGAAAAAGAAAATAACTAAAAAAAGGACAAAAAATCAGAAAAACAATAAATAAAATAAAAAATGACCCAAGGCACGTTGCAAAAATTGAAATTTTAGAGGAGAAATTGCAAAAGTTTTGGGGGATAAGGGTAGTTTTCCCATATTTTTAACAATCTTGCTATTGGGTGCTAATTATTTACTACAGAACCATTGACCTTGTTAAGTGTTTTTTGTATTTTGATTTGAAAACGTTTATGATGTGATAGAAAGTTGAGAAGTGTTTTCGGTGTAGTCCACACTTGAAATTGTTTTCTGTAGGAGTCTACTTAAAAAAATTGTTTGGTAAACACTTTGAAAAGTGTTTTGTATTTTCAAATAAACAAACACTGAACATGCTTATTTTTCAGGTGTGAAACTGGCTGCTTACTTCAACAACAAAAAAAAAAAAAAGAAGAGAGAGAGAGTAATCATGCTGCCAGAACAGGGCAGGGGTGGCCGCACGGCTACCCATGACTATGACAGAGGTGACCGTGCAACCACCTCCCTCTATTTTTTTTTTATATATTTTGTTGCAAGTAATAAGTAAACCTCCACACCTGAGAAAATAAACATCTATTTTTTCAAAATATTCTTTTAAGGCTTGGAAAATTTTCTAAAAATTGTGTCTTGTTTTTTTTTTGAAAAGTGATCTGTTTTTTTGTTTTTTGAAAACTGTTTTGCTTGGTAAATGTTTTCTGAAAAGTGTGTTTTTGTGTTGGAGAAGAGAAAACACTATTTGGAAAGGTTAGCAAACATAGACATATATGCTCAGCAGAAATAAAACATCAAAGCAACAGTTAAAGCAACCTCATCAAAGGCAAGCAGACAATCCAGAAGTCCCCTTATACATGGCATTTGTGGTTGATGAAGCATTTTAAAGAGAAAAATAAAGAAAAAATGAACAAACCACACAGCATAATTTGATTAATCTTTAGCATAAAAGTCAAGGATACTGAAGCATGATTTCCTGCAGTAGACATTTTTCAATGATGAAATCAAGTGGTATCTCAAACACAGCCGACAAACTCTGCCTGTGACCTCCAACACTATTATCAATGGTGTCACTGGTAGTACCAAGCAAAGTCTCCCAGTTACTACCACCAGAAACATTTTTCATAACTTCTTGGTTGTGGTCCTTCAAGTCTGATGGTGAATAAACATGGCACACTTTGATATTATCAATCAAAACATGGTCTCCATCATGGCCTTGTTTACCATGATGATCACTCTTACTACTGGTAGAAGATCCATGAGAGTCTACATGTAACAGAAGCTCAGATCCAAACTCATGCCGAGAACCAGCTGCTAACTGTTCCACAGATAACTTACAAGGGTTTTCTACAGAAGTAAAGTCAAAGTAAGGCAAAGAACACCCATTGTCTGTGCTGCATCTCTCCCCAAGCTTGCTCATTGAGTGGAGGGAAGCATAATTTGTCAGCATTGGGTTCATACTGAGAAAATTGCTATGGTAGTTAGGCTTCCACTGTTGCAATGTATATGAATATGGAGAGTACGTTGGATTTTCTTGTTGGCCCTTGCCAGAGGCTTCTTCCAGTGAAGCATTGAGAGTGGCAAGAGTTTTGCTAAAATACGATGTATCTTCCTTTATGACTCCTACATTTTTTTTCCACTGCTTTAGAGAGTCCGCAGGATGTGATCTCGAGTCATCTTTGTATCCTTCAAAAACATTAAATGATTGTTTCTGGGGTTGTCCCGGTGTCCAGGCTTTATCTGCTAACGTATCTGTATGTTGAATATCAGACGTCCAAGACTCCCTTGATTCAAGCAGCATAGAATCATTACTTAAATGCACATCATGACAAAGGCAGTCTGTTATTTCATGAGTTCCATGTGAATCACTTGCTATATGACATGGCTTTTTAAATTCACGAGGGTTTTGCAAAGAAATATCCATTGAAGTGCTCGTAGAGAAGGTTAAAGTAGATAAATACTTAGTTTCAAGCCCAGCCATATGATTAGGAGGCTCAATCAATTGCTCGGGCTCAATTTGCTCTTCAGAGCTGTTTGTGGAAGAACATTCAGACAACTCGTATGTATCCATCACATAAGAGAATTCATCCATTGAACTTGAGTCATCACTGTTCACATTACTAAAAGCACTGAGAATTAGAGAAAACTAACCATCAATGAAGCACTAACAACATTTGAAAGAAAAGCAACATATAGAGAATAAGTGGAATGAAAGAGTACCCATGAACCAGAGAGAAATATATTTATCAGCAAGCATGCATTCATGTAAAGGACCATTTACATAAATTAAAATGAGTTGTTTATTCCCAGCCACTCTTTATGTCAGTAAAATCAAAACAGACAGAACAAGCTATCGGGTGTGTGTGTGTGAGAGAGAGAGAGAGAGAGATTACACATTTGAGCTTCTTTTATCTGCTGCTGAAGGAGATACCAATCTGTCATCCAACGTGAATGAAACTGGATTGTTTGCACACCCTCTATCATTATCAAAGTACACAGATTCAGTGCAACGTGGAACTACCTGCAAAAGGAAAAGAAAAATTAATACAAGAATGCAACTAGATGATCAGAAAGCAGCAGTGAATCAAATCAGCATGCAGGTAAACATGACAAACTCTTATTATCTATGAAACAAATTGTTTACTCTCTCTCTCTCAACCTAATAAAATCATTAATAGGGGGAGAACAAAGGTTAAGGTAAATGAAAGAGTGGTGCTCATGAACCAAAGCCCTCAACATGATTTGATTATCCAATATAATGTGACAGCCATGCAAAATACTAAGGGTACAAGTTGGAGCAGCTGCTGGAAAATCTTTATTTCCTTCACTTTTGCAAGCTTACGGCAGAACCTTGTCCCCACGCACATCTAATACCCCAAGCTGATGACAAATACAATGGGAAGCTATCAAAGGATAAGAAGATAATTTTGGACAAGGAGACGGATGGAACTCTGTTAAAAATAAGGGAAAATCAAATGTAGTCCCTAGGTTTTTGTGTGATTTCAATTTAGTCCTTAGGTTTCCAATCTCGACAATTGGATCCTTAGGTTTTACCTCAATTTCAAATAGGTCTTTTCGTCCACATACCATCCAATTAATTAACGATGTACCACGTCAGACCACTAAGTTGATGACACGTGACTCACATCTGACACGTAATGTGCCAACTGTATGTTCCATGTGGAAAATCTATCCTAAATTAAAAAAATTATAAGCAAAACAAAACATTAAATTTTTTTTTAAAAAAAAAAAAAAAAAAAAGGTGGCGGCTATGAGGGAGAGACCAGCCTCCCCTTACAAAGGGGTGACCAACCACCCATCACCAGTGAAAGAGAGTCGCCCCTCATTCAGTGAGGAACGGCCCCCTCACCAATGAGCCGTTCCTCACCGAATGAGGGGTGGCTCTCCTCACTAATGAGGGGAAGCTGCCCCTTATCTGGTGAGGGGCAACCATCCCTCTCATAGGGGTGGTCAGCACCCCTCATAGGGTGGTGAGGGGAGGCCTTCCCCACAACCGCACCCATCTTTTCTTTTCTTTTTTTAATTTTTTTTTTTTTTTTTTTTTAACTTAAAAAAAATATTATGTAAGGTAAATTTATAATTTAGAATAGATTTGCCATGTAGAAGATACAGTTGGTGCATGAGGTATCATACGCGAGCCATGTGTCATCAATTGATATTCCATTAATCCCATTTTTTTTTTCTTTCTGCATAGGCAAAAAGGGGTGTCTCTGACTGCTTTTGCATTATGCATCCTCTTCATGTTTTTCCTTTCGTCGTTTTTTTGCCAAAAGAAATGCAAAAACCACTTTTTTCTCAGTTACCAAGTGGCAACTTTTGGAGGGCAAAACCACTTTTTTGCAATCCAATAAGCAGAAACAAGGGGCATTTAATCTCCTTAAGCCCAAGCATGAATAGCATTGTAAACCAGGTCAATGCTGAGGAGAATTCCATTGGAATCTCAATGCAGGATTTGCAGTATCCTTGAAGTTTACACAACATAAACAACTCTCGTAACAGGATTGACAAAAATCACTAGGACTATAGTTTGTTCACGGACTACAGCAGATCAGACAATAGCATTTTAGCATTATTGCAACACACAATTAACATTTGAAAAAGTGGAATGATAGCCGATGGCTCAGGAGACAATTAAGATTTCATTGTATGTAAATCAAGAAAGCATCATATTCGCTAGAAAACATGATAATAGGCAGGATAATTTTACTTTTATGTTAACTTGGAATTAGGAATAATCAAGAGAGCATGCATTGCAGAATCATAGTAAACAAAGAGTTTTTTTTTTTTTTTTTAATATAAGTATAGTAAACAGAGAGTAATGGATAACATTTCAGTATTTAGCCCAAAGAATGTCAAATACCACATATACTCACTAATATAACTATGGGCAGGAGGAGTATAATCTAAGCAAGCCTGAACCACAAATTGTCATGATAAATATGTCTTTGAACCATGTCATCTTGCAGACAATAACATATGAAAACAAGGTAAAGGATTTCAGATAATTCAAATTTGTTGCAACATATTTTTACCATTCATTAATATTATGTAGCAGCAAACACAGGAATCATTGAAAGAATCTAAAACTATTGTACTGTAATTACCTGTTCATATCTAAACTCTAATTTTGTCAAAAGATATTCGAGTTTCTTTTGCATCATTTTGTAGTAACTGTCTCTCGCCAGTACCATCGCTTCTATATTTACTTTGCTGAAAGTCACTGGAGATGCATATGATGGATAAATGCTCGAAAAACCACTCCAGCATGGAAGAAAATCCTCATAAGTATTGTCCCCAGTGGCAACATAAATATATAATTCAAGCAATTTCATTATCACTTGCAGCTGCTGACCAGCTCTGACAAGTGGATTCAAGAAGTCCTTTAGAAAACAAGGAATAGCAACTCCATCTCGCTCCTGAGTTTTAACAGTTCCCAACCACAATAATCAACAGTAAGAAGGAATGCTAAAAGATGAACACATAGAAAACAGCTTCTGAATCCAAAGTTTCAAAATTGCAATAGACAACAATACCCTGATACTTGGCAATGGGAAGTCAACAGATATGCCAGCTTTACCATGTGGATTAGGCAGTTGATTGTTAGCATGCTCTACTATAAACTCCTTATAAGGATCACTAATCTCAGCTTTGAATATCCAGGATCTGATAAACCCACAGTATGGTTCACATGACCGAAGAAAGAGAAACTTGAGTACAGCATGGTGAGCAGGATCAGCAACCTAAAATAACATTTTTGGTCCAAAAAATCATTAGCAAAACTATATATATATATATATATGGATGTACAACCTTGTCAGAAATCAAACATTTTACAGAATTCTTGTCTGTGAAGAAAAGATTTTATAGTTACCATATGACAATAAACAATTATGTGAAAGGATATCATAATATTAACGTCAGTGAGTAAAAGAAGTGAAATTAAAACATTCCTAGTTGAAAATCTTAATTATGTGTCAGAAGAGAAGGAAGAAACACAGGGAAGATTATAAAATTTAAGCTAACCTGTAGTAGTTTATACAAATAAGTGAGTAAATCCCCTCCTCTGCAGAAGTTACAAAATTCAAAGGTTGCTTTAGCAATTAAATCTTCAAAAGATGATGCCGAGAAGCAACGGGCTACATTACGTAGGTTGCAAATATTTCCAAGAGCCTCAATCTGAATCCTCAATTCCTTCGTGTGCAGGTACAACTCCAATAGCGTAATTTCAGAATGCGCTACACTAGTCAAACATCCTACCACAGAAGATTCGTGAAAAGGCATGCCAACACCCCGTGATGATCGCCTGAAACCTACTGATGCATATAATGTGTCCAGTGCGCACAAGTACCCCTGTAAAACCTTCCCAACAGCAACAGCAAATGCATGATTAACAAGACCGTATGGAGGACAATTGTTGTCATGATGATTTTGACTTTCTGGGGGTTCAGAATTTTCACCCCTCTTTCCCATCGAACTCTCATCCAATTTTGATTTAGTAAAATACTCTACAAAGTTATGGAGAAGAAAAACTATAGAACCCGAGCAGCCTATGGAGCTCAGAATCTTTCCCAAAGCATGAGTGCTTGAAGACCGGTTCCACAGACTTGGAATTCGATGGATGGTCCTATCAGCTGGTTCAGAACAAAAGGCAGCAGAAAGCTTTTTGATACTAATAAGTGCTGATTGTACACCTTGCAGTGCAAACATTGCCAACCTCACCAAACTTCCCTCCTACGCCCAAAAGTTCACATTCAAAATATCAGTGAGCTTCCATACAGTAACTTAAATTCAGGCACATTTGGTTTGCTATTGCTACACTTTAGTAGGCTGTTGAGATAACACAGCCTGAAAATATATTACCAAGCCTTTTGTTGTCAAACTGGTAAAATCAATAGAAAACACTAAGCATAGCATTAGATGTCAGTTGAAGCTGAGTCGGTATTAGGGTTTAATGAATAACATTTCATTATATTGAATGTTCTCATAATTAGGAATTCCTTTCAGACTATACATAAATCATCCTTTTTCATGCGCCTTTTCTGGGTCACATCAAAGGAAGACAATGAGCAGGGAATGAATATATCCATTGTTCAACCAATTGTTCAGATTATTCAATAACCCAGTAAATCAGAAATGCATGTCATAATGCATCATCAGTGCGTACCAGACTTCGGGGTCAGGCTTTTCTGAAAGCAATTTTCTTGCTTCCAGAGATCCAAGACCAATGCAATTTTTTTAGCCTCGAAAAGCATTTTGAAAAAATGCCAAAGGAAAATTCAGTAGCTTTGAAAGCAAGTAGAAACCCTAAAGACTCTAGTTGCGTAAAACAGCAAGAGAAAGAGAGAGTTTGGGCTTACGGAGACGACGGAGGCGTCGTAGAGAGGCTGAGAGGAAGAGGAGAACAGGGAAGAAGAGAGTGATCCTCGGCGTCCGCTTTCGGAAGGGATGGATTCCCAAGTCCTCGGAGGAAGCCATGGATCTTCCACCTTCAGCTTCTCAAACAACAATGCGAAATTCGTATCCACCGCCATAATCTTTCCACATCTACTACGAACCCTCCTTTCCTCTTCTTCTTCCTCCTCCTACCACTAAGCAATTTGCATTTTAAACGCAAAATATCTACTCATTTGGCCCGCCTAAAACTCAAACATCATTCACTACCTTCAACTTTTTTCTAATGAGTTATAAAACGATTCCTGTTCACTTCTACATATACTTATTTCTTCTTCGTAAAATCAAAACAACTTTCGTCTCAACTGATAAAAATATATTTAATTATCCTCGGTAACATACTAACATGCCACCTTTTTTATATGTAGCATTTTTAAGTTGCCTATGTTCCATAATTTTAGAATACACAATTTCCAAAAAAACAAAAATAAAAAAATTGAAATTGCGGCCATCCTTATTTGTTAGAGATTGCATTAAAGAGCTTAAAAAAATATTTGTAGTACATACACAGTTACACTGGCAAAAATTGGTCTATTAGTAAAAACATTTAAAAAAACAATTTATTTTTTACTTTTTTATTCTTAAAAAGCTCAAAACTATGTTTTGGAGGAAGCTTGAAAATTAATATTTTTCTAAAAAGCTATTTCAGGCTTTATGTTTTAAGCAAAAGTTCAATTTCTCAACTCAATTTCAAATAGGATATAGTATATTGATGTAAGAGCATCATATTGAGCTCTTCAAATAAAAGTTAAATTTTAAGAGAAAAACTATTCTTCTTTTTTTTTTTAAAATGTGAAGAGTCACTTTTAAAATGAACCAAATATTAAACTCTCTATATCTTCCTCTACTTTAGTTAAATATTATTATTTTCTTTTCTTTTTTTTAATTCTGTTTTGGTTCTTGGTAGATGAGAGAGAAGGAAAATGAATATATAAGAATAAAAACTTAAATAACTTTCACTTTTGACACTTGGTATTTGGTGAGCCTTGTTGCTCAAAGATAAATTTGAAATAGAATAGAAAGCTTGTTAAATGACTCTTTTTATTAGTTTTTTCAAATTTTTAAAGAAAAATCAAATTTAAAGAGCTCAATAGTGATGCTATAAGACAATTATACAACAAGGATGACGTGGAATAAAAATTAGTTTTTGACTTTTTTTAAGTACCGATCTAAAACTAATTTTTATTGTCACATCATTTAATCAAGTTATATAGTAGTCATTACTCTAGCATATACTTGGCTTTTAAAATCGACTACGTATGTGAAATGATTTTTTATTTTTTTTTATTGAATTTTATTACTCATAATATAGTTGTTCCTTGAACTTAAAATATTGATCCAGCGTGACTTAGTGGGCTACATCGAATAACAACAATAAAGAACGGATAGGTATTTCTAGATCTTGATTCTATTAAAGGATCTAAGAAATCTTTTCTAAAACGCTAGATACTCTCTAAGTTTTGAAGAAAAATAAAAAAGAAACTCAACTCTAAGTAATTCTTATTAAACAAACTCAAATATAATCAACAACTCCGTTTCTAGAGGCTATAAGCATGAATTTATTAGCCTCCAAACCCTAAACCTAATAAAAGTATGAACTTAAATTAAATTGCAATTCTACGAAGCTCGTCCGGACGACCATAGACATAAAACCTAAAAAAGCACGAAAATAACATAGCCGTCCAGACAAGCTCCGGATGAGCTTGTAGACAAGGTTCTCGGGTTGAAGCTGTTCCGGAAGGGCTGCAAACAGGCTTGCCGATCTACATCATTCTTCCTAGGTAGGAGAGAATTCGCCCTCGAATTCAAATGGTTCTTTCACTGATCCTTCGAATGTCCTGTCAACTCATTATATTTCTTGCTATTCAAAAGTACCATGATGTAACATCCCGATATAACCAACATTCCCTTAATTTCCCCAAGAATGTGAGTATTATCTTGAAAATCCTTTACAACAAGCTGAGATAATGCAATCTTCACACACACTCCACTTATTTTCGCCTTTTTATGTGCCATGAAGATCTCCCAAAATGGATCAAAGATATCTTCTGTTTTAAACATAATATCTTCATTTGCCTCATAAAACTGATCAAACCCACCATCATCAAGAGTATTTGATAAAATATTGCCTACCTCAAGAAATCCATTAAACTGATTTCTTCAACCTCCTTCAATAAATCATCTTCGTCAAGATAGATGTCATAGATTGGTGGAGAGGCCCAATATACCAATAAAGCTTCTTTGGTTGTGACCAAAGAAACCTGTCGATCCTCAGGCACCCCCGTGGTATTGAGAATTTCTCCAATTGCCGCTACCCAATCTAGGAATTCTTCGGGTTGTAGACCCCCTTGGAATTCCAGAATATCAAGTTTGAACCCATTCTCCCACCGATTGGCATGAGCTTGCATAGGGGGCTGACGGCCCTACTTTTGGTGCTCCGCAAAAGGGATCTTGGCTTCGTACCCATCGTCATGTTCATCTTCCTCCTCCGAAAAGTGTGGTGGGGGTCAATGATGACGTTCATTGTGACCACCTATATTGGATAACCAGGTAGTGAGAGCTTCGATTTGATCCCTCATAGCCTTGAATTGCTCCTCCATGTGTTGCCACCATGTCACCAGTTGCTCCTTACATGCTGCATCCGTGCTCACGTGCACTTCGTTCATGTCTGCACAATGGTTGTCCCTCCCCATTCATGGAAAGTAACTTGAGCTCTGATACCAACTGATGCAGCGTGACTTAGTGGGCTACAGCGAATAACAACAATAAAGAACATATAGGTATTTCTAGATCTTGATTCTATCAAATGATCTAAAAAATCTTCTCTAAAATGCTAGATACTCTCTAGGTTTTGAAGGAAAATAAAGAAGAAACCCAACTCTGAGTAATTTTTATTAAACAAACTCAAATATAATCAACAACTCTGTTTCTGGAGGCTATAAGCATGTATTTATAGGCCCCCAAAACCTAAACCTAATAAAAGTACGAACTTAAATCAAATTGCAATTCTACAGAGCTCGTTCGGACGGAACTTAAGGCCGTTCAGACGGCCACGAACATAAAACCTATAAAAGCACGAAAATAACATAGTCGTCCGGATAGGCTCCGGATGAGCTTGCAAACGAGGCTCTCGAGTTAAGGCAAGTCCGAACAGGTTGCAGATGGGCTTGCCAATCTACATCAAGTATGCATCTTCTTTTTTTGGTTCTCTGTGTTGCCACGTTGTTGGTTTTCCAATGAAGTCTGCATTGGTCTTTCTTCTCTTGTCAAAGAATCTATGGCAACGATTGATATTATTTTTTAGGGTGAATTACTTTTTTAGTATTTAGGTTTGCACATTTTTATTTATTCTCACATAGGGTTCAAAGCCTATCTCAAATGGTACTTGACTTATCAGAAAATATCAACTTAATACCTCCATTAGGTTCCATCACACGTGTCATCATATATAAATGCCACGTATCCTAAAAAAAATTAAAAAACAAAACCCTAAAAAAAAGTTTAAAAACAAAAATTGAAAAATTATGAGTGGCTGGGCCACCCCATTTTGGCCATTGGGTGTGGCTTAGCTCAGCCACGCCCAATGCTAGTTTGAGGGTGGCCGAACCATCCCCAATGATAAAATGGCAGTCAACCACACCTTAAAAGTTCGGTGGTTCTACCACCCTCATGGTCAAAATGGGGTATTTACCAACCTATTTGATAAAATGGTACACCGCCAACTCTTTACAAGTTTTTTTTTTTTTTTTTTTTTTTTGGTGGAGGGGGGGGTTGGTTTTAATTGTTTATTATTATTATTATTATTATTATTATTGTATTTTGTATTTTTTTTAGAACACGTGGCATTTGTACATGTAGCATTCCGTTAGTTTGGGCTAACGGAACCTAATTGACGTACTAAGTTGATCTATTTGTGATAGGATTTGAACCCAGGTGAGAAAAAAATAAAGTGTGCAAACCTAAGTACTAAAAAAATAATTAACCCTATTTTTTATAACATGTATCAATCATTATTGTCCTAATTAAAATAGTTATTATATATATACATTAGCCATAAAGTATCTATTAATCTATACTTATTACTTAAAAAAAAGAATCATATGCATATATCGAACATTCATGAAGAAAAGTTCATTCGTTCGAGATTGGAGATTGAATGATTGATGACGATTAATCTATACTTATTACTTAAAAAAAGAATCATGTTTAATATACATATATCGAACATTCGGGAAGAAAAGTTCATTTCGTTCGAGATTGGAGATTGAATGATCGATGACGATCATTAAAAAAAAAAAACCTTAACTTAAAATACTTTTAATCATTAACTTGGGTATTGTACATACTTAATTTGTCGAAAATCCTTTGCACGTGAATAAAACTAAAAGTCTCAGTTTTGTAAATTATCATTATTGTTTAATAATATATATGTGTATGTATGTGTGTGTTTATTTTCAGAGTATTACAAAACTCAAAGTTTCAATTAATGAACCAAAATATCATGCTAGAAAAAATTATCTTCAAAGAAAAAACAAAAAGAGAGATACGACAAAAGAGAACTATCTCTTTAATTCTCTAAACCTTTGGTGCGGCTTTAATTATGGTGAAAAAAATAATAATAAAAGGAAGAAAAGAAGAGAAATGTTAGGAATATCAAATCTTTTATCAATAAATTGGTACCAAAATGGTGTGGAGCTTATTCATTGGAAATGATGAAACATTTGATGTGAGTGCATGCACTTGTAAGTGTCGTCTCACACATTGAGAAAATATATAAGAAAATAGTGTTTAATATATCTAAATGGACCATAGCCCATTAGTTTAGGCTTTTGGGCTAGAGTTGTGTTCAATTAATTATATTAATATACTCTTGGTAAAAACTTTATAACTGCTTTATCTCCCAACAAAAAAAGTGTTTGGATGCGTCGTGAGATACTTTTGGGTCAATGTGAAGAGACTCACAAGCAGGTGGAGATATTAGGTGAGATATGTTTGCATAGTAAAGGTTATGAAGGAATATGCCATATATAGTATGATTGGTAAAACTAGTCGTGTTAACCAAAAACTCTAATACCATAAAAAATGTAATAGTTAATTTGAATGAATGGCATTAATATTTAACTATCATCGCCAAGTTTCATTTATAAACATGCTTAGTTACTTATAGATTATCTATACACTTGCAATTGAGTAAATAATTGCTTAAGATGTTTAATTTGTTATCATGATCAGCTTTTTGGTACATGGCTCACATGTCAATAAATTTATTTTTCGCCCTCAAGAGGTAGCTTAACCGGCTGGGATCACGCCTAATGAAATGGATGTCATTAATTCGAATCCTCCTCCCTCCTCTTGTCTAGACATGTAAAAAAAAAAAAAAAAAAAAAATTATCTTCCTAATACATTATTTATCTCTCAGGATAACCTGTCATATAAATTATGCGTCAAGAACACTTTCTTTTAGCAATTAGTAATTACCAAAAATTAAATGTGATAAATCTTCTTAACACATTATTTATCTCTCAAGATAGCGTGACATATAAATTATGTGTGAAAAAACACTTTTTTTTTTCTTGGCAATTAATAATTACTAGAATTTTTTTTTTTTTTGACGGAAATCTGAGGATTTCATTGATTAAAGATCATGAGCAAAAGGTTCTTACAAAGTAGAGCAAAAAGCTCTTACAACATTAAGTATAAAAGTTCTGGAAAAATCATAGCTACATGTTATGAGGTTACAAAGTCATTGATTCAAATAAAAATTCTTATAATCAGGTGCTATTTATGACTTCATGAATCTTCCGCTAAGTCATGTACAAATACAGTTAAATAGCAGATCTGCTCTGAGCAAACTAGATCTAAGATATGAGTAGCCCAATTTCTTAACAAAATTTATTTAAACCGGCAGTGAGAGATAATCCTTCATACTTAATTATCCAAGCTGTGAGAAATAACCTTTTACACCTAATTATTTCTCCTCAGTCATGAGAGCAGATTTTTTTTAAAAAAGAAACATCTTATTCAACACAAAAAACACACACAAACAACCAATAAGTAGCAGCGGCTGTCACGGAGGATATGAACGGAACAACACGGTAGAAAGTCGACGGATGCATAGCGGGGAGGGAAGGGGAGAGGATTTGTTCCCTCCTCCTCTCAAAACTGTTTTCTGAAGGCCGAGAGATGGCTCCTAGGTTTTTATTTTTTTTATTATTTTTTTTATGTGCTAATACTAATTACTAGAAATTAAATGTGATAAATCTGCATGACATATTATTTATCTCTCAGTATAGCCTGGCGTATAAATTATGTGTCAGAAACAATTTTTTTTTTTTTTTTGTAGCAATCAGTAATTATCAGAAATTAAATATGATAGATCTTATTTTTTACATTTAATAGCTACAAGGAATATTCTCTGTTCATCAAAAATCATGTAAAAAATGCAGAATTTCAGACGTCTTTGGAGTACTGCAGTCTGCAGCGACTGTCATGTGATTCCAAAGTATATCTCTCTCACAAACAGCGTGCCAAAAAAAACGCCAAAACGCCAAATCGTTGAAATGGCGGTCAAAAAAAGTACAGCACGCGGGAAGCATTTTTTTTCCTGTCTCTCTATCTCTCTCACTCTCTCTTCCATAGCCAAAAGTAGTTGAAAAGCTCAAAGCCTCTTCATTTCTGCAACATCAACGACCAATAGCCTAGAGAGAGAAAGAGAGAGAGAGAGAGAGAATGTACAAGACGAGGCTGCAGGAACTTTGCCACAAGCAGCAGTGGGGTTTGTCAAAGTACTCGACCGTGAAAGACGGACCCGACCACGACCCTAGCTTCAAGGCCTCCGTTTCCGTCAACGGCCAGTCGTTTCACTCTTCCTTTCCCTGCAAGTCCTCCAAAGTCGCCCAAAACGACGCCGCCAAACTCGCTTTCCTCCACTTCACTTCGGGTACGTAGCTGTATCTTGAATATTGAAATATATTAAATTGTATTAGAATTAAACATAAATAATAAATATTTTTATTTAAAAAAAAAAAACAACTTAATATATATATATATATATATATATATATATATTCTAACAGCTACGTGTGATGCAGGTTTAACGAGTTACAGCATCGAACCTGAGATTCAATCCGATGCTTTAGGAGTCACCGATGGTGAGAGACTTGGAAGTAATTGTATTGGTTCGAAAAAGAATTCTGAATAATAAATGTAGAAATTGTTTTGGTATATTTAAGAATATTTTGTGTTAGGATTGTTTATTAATATTTTTTCAAAGCAAAAGAAGACAGACGCAGCCAAAGTAATCGTAGTTCTAAGTAAAAAATTGAAAAATATGTTCCTTCTTTTCTTTTACGCTTTTACCTGTTAATGTTGTCTTGTTCATCAAATTGATTTTGAGAAAAATCAATGAATCAACGCTCCAAAATAGATCACACCTCAAATGACAATTTTTTTTTTTTAGTTTGAACTGCATAAATTCTTTGAAAATGTGAAATAGATTATTCTGTTAGTTTTCTGTCCGAAATTGTACCATCTATTAGTGCCATGTCATCATTTTTGCCACATCATATTAAAATAATAATTTTTAATAATTTAATTAAAAAAATCAAATCTTTAATATATATATATATATATGGGTTGGGGGTCCACCACTAGCCACCCCTTCATTTCTTTTCTATTTTATTTATTTTTTGTTTTTAAATATTTAATCTTTTAATTAAATTATTATTTAATGTCACGTGGCACTAACAAACGGCACAATTTCAGACAAAAAACCAACGGAAGGGTCTATTGCACATCTTTTTTTATTTTTATTTTTTATTTTTATAAACTTAGGCTGTCAAAACTAGAGGAAAAAAAAAAAACATTTGGGGCGTGATCTATTTTGGTGCATTGACCTAATGATTTATCTTAAAAATTTCCTCATTCTTTTCACTTTGGCCCCTGAAAATAAATTTGAATGCAATCCGGCCTCTATAAAGTTAAATTTCTAATTCTTTCCCTCTTTCAATGTACTCGAGGAAAAATTGTGCTATGTGATCACTATCTTTTATTTATAGTGCAAAAGTAGATGAGATATAGCAATATTTGCTTTTATCATTTCGATTTATTCCATCTCCATGAGAATCTGCACATGCTCATCAAAGCATATGTCTAACAGTGGGTTCATTGTCAAGATGTCATAGATTTGCATACTCATTACAATTCTCAATGGAAAAATCTTGCCCCACCATTATATACCAACAAAAGTGATGGCTCATGTCATGCCATGCCCTTCAAGGCTGCTGTTACAGTTGGTGGGCATCCATTAGGGGAGGCAGAGCATGCTGCTGAAAATGCTGCTTTAATGTCATTGTCACTTGATGGGTTTCAGAAGGCAAGTTTCCTAAACTAGTTTCTGCCATTATTACTCACCATTTTCTTTCTTGGAAGGAGTATGATTAGCAATTGTATTTCTGCCTCCTACACTCATTGACGTGGCTTTTACCATCACCATTAGATTTGAGAGTGTGATCCAATGATGATTTTAAAAGCCACGTCAAGAAGTGTTGGAGTGAAAGTGTGGGTGAGTATTGAGACATCTCTCATACGTTACATATTGATTATGTAACTCTCTTAATTCTCATAGGTTACATATTGATTATATACGTATTGTATTATTGACATCATTCAACTATAAATATATCATTTTATTGTACAATTTTTATCAACTGAAGGAAATATGTAGCCAAAAAAAGGCTTTGACATGTGAATGTAGGCCATAAGCCGAATCATTTTAATGTGTGTAGCATTTCCTTTTAATTTATATTCTAATACTCTCCACGCATGTTGGTTCAAACTCTCTCATTTAATAAATGATGGCTAAACGTAAAATATTTTAATAAAACAGGAGGTGAATTATAAAGACAGGGTTCGAGCTCATTACTGCATAAACTTTTTAGGATAAGTGGTTATTTAACATGTTATCAAAAGGAAAGGTCTCAAGTCCGAACTTTATCTCCGTCATTCATCTCTTATTTCAATTAAATATTTCACGTGCGGAGTTACATTTATTGAGATGAAATTTTATTTCTCGTGTGAGAGAGTATAAGAATATTAATTAAAATAATTTAATTTACCTTTTTTTATAAATTGCTTATCCATCTTTTTCAGGAAGACTCTGGCCTGTACAAGAATCTGCTGCAGGAGTTAGCTCAGCATGAGGGTTTGTGCATACCAATATATAACACAACAAAAGCAGGTCCATGTCACATGCCAATGTTCTTTTCAACTGTGGAAGTAAAAGGAGAGATATTTCGAGGGAAAGTTGGGAAATCCAAGAAACAGGCAGAGTTGAATGCTGCTAAGGTTGCTTACTCTTCTTTTCTAAACGAGCGTAAGTCTCTTGATTCTTTTTTAATAATATCTATGGCACAAGGAAGGTCCTTTGACTTAGAGGGGTTTGGTACTGCAATTTCGCACACAAATGTATTATTTGGAAGTCCCATTTTTTTTTTTTTTTTTTTAAATTACAATTCGAAAATGAAAAAAATCTGTGTTTTTCAAATTGCATGCAATACAAGGAAGTTCATTTTTAAAAACATATGATTTTATTGGACGCTTAGCTGAGTTTTTAAATTGCACGTTTGAAAATCAATATTTTTAAATCGCGCTTTTGAAATCGCAAACCTAATTGCAAGAAGAGCAAGCAGAAATAGAATTAATTTGTTCTCTTCTGGACATAGATTTGACTCTAATATGTATATTTGTTACCCATCTACCTACCATGTCTAGAAATAAAATCATTCTAGAGAATTGTTGAAACTGTGGAAAAAAAGAAAAAAAAAAAAAAAAAAGAGCTATATATATATATAGGTTTGCGCTTAGATGCTTTTTGATATATGATGTTTTATCAAATCACTCCCGAAAGGTTCACAAGTTATCAATTTACTCCCTAAGATTACAACCCTTACCAAATATATATTTTAAGATTACAACCCTTACCAAATATATATTTTTGTCCTACTTCTGTTCAATTTTTAACGGTGCTTTCATGTCATACCCAATTAAAAGACAACATGTGTTTCATTTGATAAAATTATAAAAAAACAAATAGGAAAAAAAATTGGCTTCTTTTTATTTATTTATTTTATTTTATTTTTATTTTTTATATTTATATTTCCAATTATATATTTTTTTTCTTTTTGTTTTCTTTGCTTTGACAATGTTGGTTTCCTGTTCAGGTGGATGGAGTGGGAGTGCAGCCGAGGTTACTTCTCCTAATCTTGTGGAATTACAGCACAAACTTGAACATGAGTTTGAGTTGTTTCCATCTCCGACCATTGAGTATGAGGAACCTGCTAAAGAAAGCACAGGTAACATATTCACCCAATGCCCAATACATTTCTCAGAAAAATCAAATTCAATCCCTAAGTTTTCACGCGATTTCAATTTAGTTCCTTTGGTTTAAAATAGATCCCTTTGTCAACCTATTGCCCAATTAACTAACGGTATGCCATGTCAGACTAGTTAGATAATGACACGTACGTGGCTCAATTACTTAAAACTATAAATATGTCATAATTAAGAGTTTTAAACTGCTTTTATTTAGAATATATTTTTATAATCTAATGTAATTGTGCCACGTGGCACATACAGTTAGCACGTGACATGTTAAACAAGAGCCACATGGCATTAATTGATTAATTAGATGATGGGATGATTGAGGGACCTATTTGAAGTCAAAGGAAAACTTAAAGGACCTAATTAATTGTTGAAATTAAAAGCTTAAGTATTAAATTAAAATCGCATGAAAATCTAAGGACTAAATTTGATTTTTTTTTTTTTTTGGGTCCTACATTTTATTGTAAGAATATTTAAGCATTTCTTACATAGTTTTTAAAACTTTTACAAGCTGCATGCATTAGCCAAAATGCTGATGATTGAGTACACTTTTGGCTCATGTCTCCAGTGGATGAAGTTCAAGAAGTGGGTTTGAAGGAAACATTATTGGAAGTAGACACCAAGGATTCTAGCTCAGCTCCTGCAGAGCTACAAAAGGAGGAGGAGATTGAGAATAATGAGAAATCATTTTCTGGTTCCAAACAAGGACAATTGATGGCTTCTCCTACATTGACACAAGCCAAAGTTTCTGCTCTCCCCATTTCAGGCCCAAAAATAGGAACAAGGAGTTACTTGCTATGCAACAGGGTAAGGGTGTATTCAAGCTTCCCAGATATTGCATTCCCCAAGGGCATTATAGTGCTGCCAATAAGTGAAAACAAGTGGGTGGCTGTAAGCTTAGAGTTCCCAAATGAGGAAGGTAAATGACTCAGAAGGCTTATTATGGTCTTTTGATAGGGTCTACTTTAACTGAGAAGGCTTATTATGGTTAAATTGTTTTACTCATATTAATTATACTTTATTATATTTAATGCTGCTTTCTTGTACCCCAAAATACCATCAAACATGGCTGCTATTGAACGACATTATGGTAAAAGGTTACTCTCAAATATTCATATCATCTTTACTAATTTTCTGAAATGAATTATCAATTGCAATTTCTCTCTTAGGGTTTAATTTTTATTACATGAGGTACTTGTAGTTTTGATAAAGATAAAATTGGTTCTTATATAGTTGACTTAATGGAAGTCCACGTCATTCACACGTGGACCAATTAAAATTCGACATTTGACATAAATGGCCATGTCATCAGTAATGATGTGGCCACTTAATTAAATTTTTTATTTAAAAAAATGTATTTTTTCGAAAAAAAAAAAAAAAAAACAAATTTGGTGCTACTGACCACCCCTTGGCACTTTGGGTGGCTTTGCTCAGGCCACCCCCATCGGCGGGATGGGGGTGGGTGGGAGTGCCAAGGCAGCCAAACCACCCCCCGTTGGTGGTTTTAGCCTCCTTGTACTCACATGGCCACCCCCAGGCCTGGGGTGGCTAGGCCACTTGCTGAACTAGGGGTGGCCAGCCACCCTAAGCAAGGGAGTGGCCAAAACCACCAAGGGGTGACCAAACCACCCCCCGGTCGGGTGTGGTTTGACCCCCTTAGCACAAGGGGTGGCTGGTCCTGTCTTCCCCATCCCGTGCACCCACCTCAATTTTTTTTCTTTTTTTTTTGAAAAAATATATTTATAAAATTTTTAAAATTTTTTTAAAAAAAAATAAAAAATTTTATTAGGTGGCCACGTCATCAGCTAAGTGTCAAATTTTAATTGGTCCATGTGTCAGTGACATGAATTTTCATTAAGTCAACTAAAGGTCAATGGATGGAAGGACCAATTTGGTCTTTATCAAAACAAGAGGTACCTCCTGTGATAAAAATCAAACCCTAAGGGGAAAAAAAAAAAAGAAATGAAACTAAAAGGGGTATTAGGTATTTAACCCATTTGTAAAATATCATGGTTTTTCTTGCTGGACTAGCATTTTACACAAAAACCCTCAACATTTTACTATCAGTCTTAAACAATTTGAGGATAATTTCCTAAATAGAAATCAAGTTAAAAAAAATCCTAAAATGTGTTTTCACCACCATCTGTGCAGCAAAATAAGTTGTACACAATTACCTTTTGTAATTAACCAATCCCACATAATATGGGATTGTCTTGCATATATACACGCATCAGCTGTGTATATAAACTACTGTATGTAGCTGATTTTATAATTAAGGAAAATATACCTTCTAGTATCCTTTTGTTAGAGAGTTATCAACCGATAACTTTCTCCATGTCATCAAGAATTCAAACGTGCATTCAAGTGAAGATAAAGATAGCATTAGTTGTGATAAAAATAATATTAGCTAGCGTATCTTATATGTAAACGATTTGTATTTTGAATTTATATTTGTAATCTCTATGTCATCTCTTGTAATAGTTCTATCTATATATACAAAGTCTTAACCACAACCGATGGTAAGGTTGTATAACCCAAATACTAGAATTTATTTCTATCACATGGTATCAGAGCATTCCTAGCCTAACTTCATTTTTTTTCTCTCTATTTTTATGGCTGCTTCATCCTTTTCCGCCAACCCAATGACTTATACCGTTCCCTCTTCCTTCCCTCACAAACTAATGTAGGGTGGAACAGATACTCGACCACCTTTATTGAAAATATCATAACTTGAGTTTCGGACGTCGAATTGGAGCAAGCTTGGTGGTGTTGGAAAGCTAATTCAAATATCTACAAAGTCATATTTCACGGGATTTAGCTAATTCCAATCTTTACTAGGTCAAAATGGATATGGAGCATAAATTGAAGTCTCTGGAATTTGTGTCCGAACAGGGATCCAGCATGTCCAAACATGGTGTCAATAGTGAAGTCTTTGGAAAGCCCGTCTGGACATGGCTTCTGGCCGTCCGGACATGCCTAGTAGAATTATAAATCCAACTTTATTTCATATTATTATTAGGTTTAGGGGCCAATAAATACATGTTTTATAGACCCTACAACGTAGCTTTTAATTATTATCCAGTTTCTATCAATAAGATTAATTAGAGTTAAGTTTCTTTATTATTTTCCTTCAAACCCTAGATTGGCTCTAGCATTTTGAGAAGATTTCTTAGATTCTTTGATAGTATCAAGGTCTTAGAAGTATTTATCCATTTTTCTTGTTGTTCTACTTTGCATCTCACGAAGTCACGTTGCATCACAAACTCATGCATACCAATTATCTAGTTTGGAAGCTTGCTATCTTGCCTATCATCAAAAGTCAAGATCTTCAAGGCTATATTGATGGTTCTATTAAGAGCCCTCCTCCAACCATTATCGCCAAAAATGATGCCATTGAAATTTCATCCCAGAACCCAGCTTGGCTTCAATGGCACCTGCATGATCAACTTGTGCTCAGCATCTTGATCTCCTCTCTCACTGACAACATTGTTACTCATGTTGTTAAGTTCCTCATTGCATGGGAATTATGGCTCACTTTTGAAATTATGTTCATTTCCAAAGCCCATGCTCGCTCGATGACACTTCACCTTCAGCTTACCACTTTCAAGAAGGGAAGCATGTCAATCACTGACTATTTTCAAAAATTTACCAAGCTGGTTGATACCTTGGCTTCCATTAATAAGCCATTGGATGATGATGATATTATGTCCTATCTCCTTGCAGGACTCAACAGTGAATATGATTCCTTTGTAACCTCAATTACAACTCGGGTGGATCTAATCTCCATTGATGAACTTTATAGTCATCTTCTTGCTTACAAATCCCGTCTTGAGCACAATATTACCTCTCCTGATCTCTCTGTTTTAGGTGTTTACATTGCTTCTAGAGGCTCTCTTTCCCGTGGGGGACGTCACTCCTACTCCAGCCGTGTGTCTTACTCCAACAGCAATGGCAACCATTCCACATACAGTGTTGGTTTTTACTCGCACAGCCCCACCTATCGAGGCCGGGGAAGTGGCCGAGGAGCCCCTTCCTTCAATCGAGCCCCTTGCCCAATTTGCCAGATCAGTAACCGAATTGGGCACCTTGCAACTACATGTTATCAACAATTTGAGCACTCCAACTCACACGATTCTTCCGCTATGATGCATGCCTATCACGTTGCTTCTCAGACTTAATCTGATCCCACCTAGTATTCAGATTCTGGAGCCACACACCACCTCACATCTGATCCTGCCAACCTCACATGGGCATGGATGAAATTAAAATTGGTAATGGGGCTGGGCTTTCCGTTAAGCACATTGGCACCTCTCAACTCCATACTATTTCTCTTGCCTTTAAATTATTTAATCCTTCATGTGCCTAATATATGCAAAAACTTGATTTATGCTTGAAAATTTACACAAGACACTAACACATTTTTTGAATTCCACCCCTCTTACTTTCTTTTGAAGGACCGTGCTAAGGGGAAGCTTCTACATCGAGGCCTGAGTAATCATGGCTTATATCATTTTTTTTTTTTTGCTTCCAATAATTCCCATGCTCCTTCTGCATTTGTGGGTGAATGTGTGTCTGTGTCTACATGGCATTCTCGGCTTGGCATTCCTGCCTTGGAGGTCATTCATCAAGTACTTAGTTTATTTCAGCTACCTATCTCCAACAATAAAAGTTATTCTCCATGCTCGGTGTGCTTAGGATCCAAGAGCACCCAATTGTCTTTTACAACTTCTGCAACACGAGTCACAACTCCTGTTCATTTGATATTCTCTGATGTTTGGGGACCTACTCCAATGTCTTCTAGAAATGGTTTTAGGTTTTATGTCTCTTTTCTTGATGCCTTCACTCGCTAACATGGGTTTACCCCATCTCTTGTAAAAGTGATGCACTTCCAATTTTTAAGAAATTCCATATCTATGTTGAGCGTTATTTTGAGTCCAAAATTAAAATTGTGCAATCTGATTGGGGTGGGGAGTACAGATCTCTAAATAAATATTTAATTGAACAAGGAATCAATCACCGTCTTTCATGCCCCCATACTCATCAACAAAACGATGCTATTGAACGTAAGCATCACCACATTGTCAAAACTGGACTTGCACTTCTTTCTCATGCTCATCTTCCCAATTTATTTTGGGATGATGCTTTATCACTGCTTCCTATTTAATTAATCGCTTGCCTACAAAATTACTTCAACACAAAACCCCATTTGAAGTACTTTTCCAGTCTCTACCTGATTATTCCTCCTTACGTGTCTTTGGGTGCGCGTGTTGGCCAAACCTTCGTCCATATAAATATATAATTCTAACAAACTTCTGCCACGTTCCAAGGAGTGTATATTTCTAGGTTACAGTCCTTCTCATAAAGGATATAAGTGCCTTCACGTCTCTTCTTCTCGAATATATATTTCAAGAGATGTTATTTTCAATGAAAGTCTATTTCCTTCTGCTGTCGTGTCTCAATCTTCTACTCTCATTGCACATCCTGAATTTGATATAGTCATGTGTCCGGCTGCCAGGATTACTAGGTCTCTTCCTGAAGCTTCACCATTGGCTCCATCCTCATCATAAGTAAGTACTCATTTATCTTCTCTTATATTCACGTGCACACCAAACTCCATCATCTCTCCTACTTTATCTCCACCTTCTCCAAACTGCACAACTATATTCTCATGCACAACAAACCCCACCTTATCTACTACTTTATCTTCAATCTCTACAAACCACACATTTGACCACCTAGAAATCCCTTCCTCCTTTGAACCCGTAGAACACCTAGAAATCCAATTTGTAGCAACCCATGTGGACCCCCCAGTAACATCTCATCACCCTATGATAACTAGATCCAAAAATAATATCTCCACACCGAAAATATTCAATGATGGTACCGTAAAATACCCAATTTCCCACGACCTTCTTGCCACTGTGCTTTAGGAAATTTCAGAACCCACTTGCTACACCATGGCTGTCATGGATGAAAACTGGTGAAAAGCTATGAATCTTGAGTTTGATGTTTTACTCAAAAAGTAGACATGGCGTTTGGTACCCTTTAATTCAGCTCAGAATGTTATAGGTTGCAAATGGGTATTTCGGTTAAAAAGAAAAGCAGCATCAGAAAATACTTTAAGAAGAAGGTTTGAAGATCTCTGAATGTGTAACCCATAATGAAGTGTCTGTTTGAGATACCGAAGTAAACGTTTGACTCCCTGCCAAGTGATGCATGAATTGAGATAACTTATTTACTGAGAAAGATAGATCAAGTCTTGTAATGCATAAATATTGCAAGGCACCCAAAGTGCTGCAAAATAACGTGGGATCTGAGAATAATTCACCCTCATATGCAGACAACTGAGTTGAAGAGGCCATATGAGTGCCCACTGGCTTGGCATCAAGCATATTATTACGTTTGAGAGTATCAATCATGCAACGTTGCTAAGAGAGGAACACACACGTGAAGCATTTGAGCACTTGAATACCGAGAAAAAATTAAGAGGAACGAGATCCTTCATAGCAAACTCGACATTTAATTCAACTAGCAACTTGGGTATCTCTGATGGTCTTGAACATATTATGAGAATGTCATCAACATATATCAAAATATACATAGTGAATGCAGCAAACTTGAGAATAAATAATGGCTTATCTGATAAGGAACCATGGAAACCAAGAGCAATGAGTTTCATGCTTAGCCTTGAAAACCAAGCTCTTGGGGCTTGTTTCAATCCGAATAAGGGTTTTTGGAGCTTGCAAACATGATTACGATATTGATGATGTGCAAATCCAGGGGTTTGTGACATGAAAACCTCCTCAGATATGTGGCCATGGAGGGATGCATTATGGATATCAATCTGATGTACAGGCCAACTAGCAGATAAAGCAATAGATAAAACTAAACATATCATAGTGGGCTTGATAACTTGGCTCTAAGTCTCTCCATAATTAATACCGAGCTGCTGGTGAAACCCCTTTGCAACTAACTGAGCTTTGTATCTTTCAATGGAACCATGGGCATGTGATATGGATGATTTGTCGCTCCAATGGTGGTCATTGTATTTTTTTGGGTAATAATTTAATTTCTTGGAGTTGTCGCAAACAACCTACTGTAGCTCATTCTAGTACTGAAGCCGAATACAAAGCATTTGTAAATGCAGCAGCTGAAATTATTTGGATTAAATCAATGCTCATTGAACTTGGATTACAACCCTCCAAACCTCCCATTCTTTGGTGCGACAACATTGAGGCCACTTATTTGTCTTATAATCCTATTTATCATGCTAGGACAAAACATGTTGAAATTGATTCTATTTTGTTTGTGATATGGTATGCTGCAAGATACTTGACATTCGGTTTTATTTCAAGTAAAGATCAAATTGCAAATATATTCACCAAGCCCCTCTCATCTTCACGGTTTGCCTTTCTACGTGATAAGCTCACCGTCGATCCTCTACCATTGAGCTTGAGGGGGCGCGTTAGAGAGTTATCAACTGATAACTCTCTCTATGTTATCAAGAATTTAAACGTACACTTAAGTGAAGATAATGACAACACTAGTTGTGATAAAAATAATATTAGCTAGCTTATCTTATCTGTAAACCATTTTTAATTTGAATTTATATTTGTAATCTCTATGTCATCTCCTATAACAGTTCTATCTATATATATAAAGCCTTAACCACAATTGATGGTAAGGCAGAATAACCTAAACACTAGAGATATATTTCTATCGCATTATTTTCAATTTCCATGATTTCGACCTTGCAATCCTGCTTACAACACTCCATAACTCTCCACTTCACAATCGATGCTATAAAATGATTACTAGGATTCACATAAACCAACTTCAAGACTTGAGTGTTGGGTTCATGAGCATCAAAATTTGAAATTCTGCCCCACCTAAAAAACACGATTCAAAATTATGTTCCACGTGACTCCTATGACAACACGGTTTTGCATCCAGCAGCCCCATGTCACTCCTCCTCTTCTTATCATTTGAGTCACGATTTGGGTCAACTTTGTCTTCCTATCTCAAAGAACATGGTACCTACTTCCTGAACCTGTCTTGCTTCTAATCTCCCACATATCACAAACTCAGCCATAACTCCTTCCTCAATGTTTCCTTCTTCTAGTCTTCCAATCCTACATACTCGGCCACACTCTCAGATTTCACCATCTTTCCACATCGTTCTCACAGTATGGCTACTCAGTCTCAACATCAAATTCGAAAGCCTGCATTGCTACCATATGGTCATGTGAAATATCTGCAGTTAACACATGTTGTCTGGAGAGAAGCAAATGGCTGATGAATTTACTGCATTATTAAAGAATGGAACATAGTGTCTTGTTCCTCCAAGTGGGTCTTTCTTATCAAGAGAAAGGCAGATGGCAGTATTGAAAGGTATAAAGCACAGTTGGTTGCCAATGGGTTTCCTCAACAGGCTAGAGTTGATTTTGGGGAGACTTATAATCGTGTGGTTAAGCCTATAACCATTTGGACTATCTTGACTATTGTTGTGTTGTATGGTGGGTGTATTAAGCAGATTGATGTTAGCAATGCTTTCTTTCATGGATTTCTCACTGAGAAAGTGTATATGTCTGAGTCAATGGGTTTTGTTCATCCTCAGCAACCTAATGCCATGTTTTTTTTTTTTGAAAAATGCTTTGTATGGCCTCAAACAAGCCCCTCGGACTTTTGGTTCTCATGTCTAAGTAATCGACTTCTTGAATTGGATTTCGCTGGTTCCAAATCAAACCCTTCGTTATTCATATTTAATTCTATAGGGGTTCAATTATTTGCTCGTCTATGTGGACGATATTATTTTGATAGGTTCTTCTATCTCTGTTATGGATGATCTAATCCGGTCACTGTCTCTTACATTTCCAATTAAGGATCTTGGCCCCTTGATGATCTCGCCATGTCTAATCCCACTATTTATCCTAGCACTGTTGGTGCGCAACAATACTCATCTATAACACGACCTGACATCGCTTTTGTTGTAAACAAAGTCTCTCTGTTTGCTAGTGATCCATTTGATGTACACTGGTTTGCCATAAAACGTATCCTCAGATACTTGATGCATACAATCATGTATGGTCTACTCATCAAGCCACGTCTCTCCTCTCAATTAGTTGTATTTATTGATGTTGATTGGGCACGTTGTCCTAACGACAAGAAGTCCACCTCAGGCTGTTGTACGTTTTTTTGGTGGAAATATGTTATCTTGGTCTTCCAAAAAGCAGCCTATAGTCTTTAGATCCAATACTGAATTCGAGTACAAATCCCTCACCGACGCCACTACGGAATTACTTTGAATTCAATCACTACTCTACGAACTTGGTGTTTTTCTTTCGGCAGTGCTGATTCTCTATTGTGATAACATTGGTGCTAAATACTTAACTTCCAATTCGGCGTTTCATGCATTTACAAAACACATTGAAATCAATCATCATTTTGTTTTAGATCTTGTAGCTCAGAAGTTGCTCACAATAGTTGATGTTCTTACCAAGCCATTAGTCTCCACCCGGTTTGAAACTCTTCGTGCCAATCTTAACATTTGTTCTTTTTTTTTTTTGATAAAAACATTTGTTCTCAAACGTTAGGATTGTAGGAGCGTATTAGAATAACCTCCTCAGTTTTGGATACACTAGATAAAGCAAGTAGAGATAAAGTCGAAGACCAAGTCAAATGAAATTTTAGATAACATCTTATCTAATAATATTCAAAGTGGTATATTGTCAACAAATTTATCTTCAAATAAGTTGTATACGTTTGTATTTTGTATTTCAAAGCCAAGTGTATATCTTGTAATTGTTATAAATAGAAATATAGTCCTCATTGAGGCATTACAAAAAACTATCACATTTTATTATAAGTAGTGCCTCGAACAACAGCAAGCCACTGTTGATCTTTCTCATCTAGAAACATTTACATTACATAGTTTAAGAGCAAACGACATTAAAAAAAAAAAAAAAAAAGAAGACATCTGTCAATTCTTGCCATTTGGCATTTAAATGATGTAAATTAAATTTCTCAACTATAGATTTAACCACCAATGATAAATGACGTGAATCAGTTAAGGTCGTTTTTTTTCACCATTTATGTCATTTCAAAAAAGACGTAAATTTATATTATTATTTTTTTGTTGTGATCTGAACCTAATATATTTAATTAAACAAGTCAAACACCTCAATTTTGACACAACCCATTTAAATAAGTGGGTAACACGACACTACCCACATAACCTCTTTAAATTTTCCTACATATGCTTTGCATAGCAGCAGTTTTGGTGACAACCAGCATAATTTGTTTCATTAGAAAGCAATTTTGTTGTAGCAAATTATCTAAAATGTGAATGTGATGGGATGACTATTTGTCAAAAAAATATTGCTTCTTCCATGACCTAAGCACCGAATTAATCTTTAATAAATTCAAACAATTAATACATTTGTTTGTACAACTCGAGTTATTAGTACATTTTCTTTCATATTTGTTTACATTTGTTTTAATGAAAGATGAAACAAATTAAAGTATGTATGGCCACCTGGCTAATGCTCCGTTTGTTTCGCCGTAAAATGATTTTTGAAAAATGTTTTCCGTTTTTTTGGATGTTTGGTACGACGTAAAATAATAGTCAATGGAAAATTTTTTTCCTTTGACCAAAAATTCTTCTTTAATTTTTGAAAAGTTGTTTACATTTTTGAAAACCGTAAACCATTTTCTGAGTTTGATCATCTCATTCTAAAATCAACAGACCTTGCCAAGACCTGCCCAGGACCCGCTGAGACCCGCTCGGGACCTTGTCGGGACTCGCCCTAGACTTGATTGGGACCCGACCGGACCTGCCCAGGACCTCATCAAGACTCGCCCAGGATTCGACCGGAGCTGCCCTGGACCCCACAAGGACCCGCTTGAGACTTGTTCAGGATCCGACCGGGCCTTGGACCTCATCAGAACTTGCCCAGGACCTGCCCAGGATTTGACGGGACGTGCCTTGGACCATGCCGAGACTCGCCCAGAACTTGATCGGGACCCAACATCAGAAAATATTTTCGGTGGAAAACATATTTTGGTATTTGGCATGTACAGAAAAGCAGGTATTGGTATGTTCGGAAAATCATATTAAAATCTAAATTAGGAAAATGTCCCTATCGAGTCCTAAGCAGGTCTCTAGCTGATCCTGGCGGGATCACAATAGGGTCTAGGCGAGGTTTGGGTAAGTCCCAGGTGAGTCATAGCGGGGTCCCTGCGAGACTCGGTTAGGGCACCTCTAAGACTTGGTCGGGACATTTTCGTAATTTTTAATATGATTTAATATATATATAAAATTGTGATTTTCCATATGCGACAAACACTGTAAAATGTTTTTAAGAAAAATTTTCTAACGGAAAATATTTTACATCGAAACAAACAAAGCCTTAGGATTCTAAAAAGGTACTGAAATGTTTGCACAAATGGAAGGTCAATTATGTTAGGCGAGAAGCAAATGGAGCGGCTCACCGTCTTGCGAAGGTAACACTACCTCTCACAGGGAACATGTTCTTCTTGAGGAAGTACTCCAATGTATTTCTGATGTTATTTCTGTTGAGTGATGTGTTCGGGATTCTAGATTAATAAAATTTATGCTAGAGTCATTAAAATAAATAAATAAATAAAATTCTATATTTTCTCCATTTGAATGAATAATCGAATGTTTGATCATTATTTTCTTCCACGCAAACATAATGAAATGCCACATTATTAAATAAATTCATTGGCATCTGAATTAGCTAGTGCCAAGTTGAACATATACACATAAAATACATTTATGGGAGTTTACTTTTAGGTTCTCTAATAGGCTGTTTGGCTGCATGTTTAGCATATAACACAAATACCACGACCAAAAGTGCCGCCACAATTAAGTTGACCAATTTCTTCGGCTTCTTCAGCTCCATCGCCAAACTATAAACCCATTGCGTATAACCCTCTTGCTCATCATTTTCAGTTATTGGTCGTTTCTCCTTCTTCCCTGCATCCCCATGAGTTTTCTGCTCCTCACTTGCGCCTGCAACTTTTCCGGCTTTCTCCGACGAACGGATCGTTTCTTTCTCTGCTTCCGGTGATGATGTGCTCTGCTTCTTATTTGCATGGTCGCTTGGTAATTCCTTCTCCATCTCCGGTACCGGCGTCTTTCGGGAATCCTTCTTCGCCTCGCTAATTTCGTTACCTTTTGCTTGTGCGGTGGTTTTCCCCTCTGTTTGTTTATCCGCATTGGCCGGCAACTTTGAAGAAACTTGTTGAGCAGCCTGCTCTTGAGCACTCTTCTGGGTAGGTAGTGGCTGGTCACTTTTCGGCATTTGTTGAGGCCTCGGAGCTTCCGCAGGTGGTTGTTGAGCACTCTTCTGGGTCGGTCGTGGCTGGTCGCTTTTGGGCATTTGTTGAGGCCTCGGAGCCTCCGCAGGTGGTTGTTGAGCACTCTTCAGAATCGGTCGTGGCTGATCACTTTTGGGCTTAGCTTCCCCAGCTGGTTTTGCCTGTTTAAATATAAATTAAATCATTAAATGACATGAAATATACTTGGGTTTTTTTAAACAATGATGTGATAGTTTATGCTTAGGACTTGTTTGGAATTGTGTTTGATAAAAAATTTGAAAAGTATTTTTTTTTTTTACTCTAAAAATGATCAAAATGCACTTTTAGAATAAAGTAATGATTTAGGGCCTGTTTATGTGTGCATTTGAGGGGTTACATTTAACACTTGAAAAAGTTGTTTGAAGAAAAAAGTACTATATAAAAGCACTTTTAATGGTCAAAAAACTCAAAAATAGTCAAAACGCACTTATAGCAAAATCTTAAAAATGAAGCTTTTATCAAAAAATGCTTTTGATTTAAAAACTCTATCTCTCAAACATGCTCTTAACATGGTATCAAGGCAGAGATTCTGAGTTCGAACCATGTTTCTGTCAATCATATCGCATTTCAATTAAATATTTCTAAATGTATGAAAAAGTATTAAATAAATTAAATTATTTAGATAAGTGATGATTTAACATTGCCTGCTCCTGTAATCTTGTCAGCGTGATCACTTTAGGGTGTTTGATGTAAAGCATGCCGCTTTCATACTTTGCAGTGATTGAATTAGTGTCGATATTTGACGCGATGGGGAATTCCTTTTGGAAACGCCGCCATTTGTTGTTATCAAGCAAGCGTTCGCCGGAGACCCTCAGGATACGAGTTGAGGTCCCGGCCTGAACCTTTATTTGTTCCCTTTTAAAACCTGCATATTCAAGAGATGGTTATGTTAATAAGGCATATATCATGTAATTAATCTCGAATTTTTTTTCTTTTCCTGTTTTCTATTCTACTAGAATCCTATATCTTAATTAATCCTCTCGGTAAACTTTTTCCTTTCCTCAATATCTAGTTTTTGGTTAATTACTTTTATCATTTAGGGTGTGCTCGACATTGTTATTTTATAAACAAAAAGTGTGTTTTTAAACTAAATCGCAGAAAATTAATTGTTTGGAATTGCATGTTTTTATGCGTTTTCAAATCGCATGTAAGAAGGTGATTTTTTTGAAAACGTAAAATTTTAAAGGTCAAACTGTGATTTTTCTAAATGCTTAATTACGTTTTTAAAATCACTTTTTTCAAATCGTTATTTTTAAAATCGCAAATCCAAACAAATTGTTAAAAACCTCATTAATATAATCTCAATAAGTTAAACGCATAAACCTAAACAAATATAATGAACCATAAACATACTCAACTGCATATTTAGCTAAAATATTAAATCTGAAAACTCAAATTCGACTCATAACAGATATAGATTAAAAAAAAAAAAAAAAAGGAAAAAAGAAACAGACCTGGCAGAACAAGGATTAGAGTGTCATGATCTTGCTCTCTTGCCCACTCCGTTGAAGGATCAATATCCTCATAAACACGATTAGCAGGAACTTGTTGCTTGGTATCCATGATCTAAATAAATATATGTTTATTTTTTTCTTTCGGTTAAATATTTGTTGCTGTTCTTTCTCTGTTGTTCTGATGCAGATGAAAGCTCAGGTTATACGTTGGTTTTATATATAAACACACGCAAGGAAGGGAAGATTGATTTGTGGTTGGAAGAGAATCAATCTTTTGGTGTTTTCTTTGGATATAATTATTCCTTTTCTTTTCTTTTTTATTTGTGTTTTGACCCTTTCGGTTGTTTAAGAATTCAGAGATCCCTTGCCCTGGCTCACGTAGAAGTGTTGGAGTGATAGTGTGGGTGAGTATTGAGACATCTGACGCACAATAGTGATTAGTTGTTTTGAAATAAATTAACGTATTATTTACTCTCATAATTCTCATACATTACATATTGATTATGTTATTCTCATAATTCTCATACGTTACATATTGATTATGTAACTCTCATAATTCTCATAGGTTACATATTGATTATGTACGTATTATATTATTGGCATCATAGAACTATAAATATGTCATTTTATTGTACAATTTTTGTCAACTAAAGAAAATATATGTAGCTAAAAAAAGGCTTTGACGTATGTATATAGGCCATAGGCCGATCACCTTAATGAGTGTAGCATTTCCTTTTAATTTATATTCTAACACTCTCCACACGTGTGGGTTCAAACTCTCCCATTTAGTAAGTGATACCTAAAATTTTAATAAAATAGGAGGTGAATTACGAAGACAGGGTTCAAACTCATTACCGCATAAACTTTATAGGATAAGTGGTTATTTAACATGTTATCAAAAGAAAAGGTCTCAAGTCCGAACTTTATCTCCATCATTCACCTTTCATTTTAATTAAATATTTCACGTGCGGGGCTCATTTATTGAGGTAAAATTTGATTCTACATGTGAGAGAGTATTAGAATATTAATTAAAATAATGTAATTGACCTTTTTTTTTTATAAATTGCTTATCCATCCTTTTTCAGGAAGACTCTGGCCTGTACAAGAATCTGCTACAGGAGTTAGCTCAGCACGTAAGTCAATTGATTCTTTTTTAATAATATCTATGGCACAAGGAAGGTCCTTTGACTTAGAGGGCGTTTGGCACTGCAATTTCAGAGACAAATGTATTATTTGGAAGTCCCTTTTTTTTTAAAAAAATAAAAATAAAAAATTACAATTCGAAAATGAAAAAAATCAGTTTTTCAAATTGCATGCAATGCAAGGAAATTTGTTTTTAAAAACACAGGATTTTATTGGACGTTTAACTGAGTTTTTCAAATTGCACGTTTGAAAATCAATATTTTTAAATCGCACTTTTGAAATCTCAAACACAATTGCAAGAAGAGCAAGCAGAAATAGAATTAATTTGTTCTCTTCTGGACATAGATTTGACTCTAATATGTATATTTGTTATCCATCTACCATGTCTAGAAATAAAATCATTTTAGAGAATTGTTGAAACTGTGGAAAAAAAGAAAGCTATATATATATATATATAGGTTTGCGCTTAGATGCTTTTTGATGTATGACGTTTTATCAAATCACTCCCGAAAGGTTCATAAGTTATCAATTTACTCCCTAAGATTACAACCCTTACCAAATATATATTTTTGTCCTACTTCTCTTCAATTTTGAACGGTGCTTTCATGTCATACCCAATTAGAAGACAACATGTGTCCCATTTGATAAAATTATATAAAGACAAATAGGAAAAAAAAAATTGGCTTCTTTTTATTTATTTATTGATTTTATTTGTATTTTTCTTTTTTATATTTATATTTCCAACTTTGTTTTATTCTTTTTGTTTTATTTAAAGTCCATGATGGTGCTTTGACAATGTTGGTTTCCTGTTCAGGTAGATGGAGTGGGAGTGCAGCCGAGGTTACTTCTCCTAATCTTGTGGAATTACAGCACAACCTTGAACATGAGTTTGAGTTGCTTCCATCTCCGACCATTGAGTATGAGGAACCTGCTAAAGAAAGCACAGGTAACATATTCACCCAATGCCTAATACATTTTTCAGAAAAATCAAATTCAATCCCTAAGTTTTCACGTGATTTCAATTTAGTTCCTTTGGTTTAAAATAGATCCCTTCGTCAACCTATCGTCCAATTAACTAACGGTATGCCACGTCAGACTAGTCATATAATGACACATGACTCAATTACTTAAAACTATAAATACGTTATAATTAAGAGTTTTAAACTTTTTTTATTTAGAATATATTTAAAATTTAATGTAATTGTGTCACATGGCACGTACAGTTAGCACGTGACATGTCAAACAAGAGCTACATGGCATTAATTGATTAGTTTGACTTAACATACCATTAGTAATTGAGGGACCTATTTGAAGTCGAAAGAAAACTTTATGGACATAATTGTTGAAATTAAAAGCGTACGTATTAAATTAAAATCGCAAGAAAATCTAAGGACTAAATTTGATTTTTTTTTTTTTTGGTCCTACATTTTATTGTAAGAATATTTAAGCATTTCTTACATAGTTTTTAAAACTTTTACAAGCTGCATGCATTAGCCAAAATGCTGATGATTGAGTACACTTTTGGCTCATGTCTCCAGTGGATGAAGTTCAAGAAGTGGGTTTGAAGGAAACATTATTGGAAGTAGACACCAAGGATTCTAGCTCAGCTCCTGCAGAGCTACAAAAGGAGGAGGAGATTGAGAGTAATGAGAAATCATTTTCTGGTTCCAAACAAGGACAATTGATGGCTTCTCCTACATTGACGCAAGCCAAAGTTTCTGCTCTCCCCATTTCAGGCCCAAAAATAGGAACAAGGAGTTACTTGCTATGCAACAGGGTAAGGGTGTATTCAAGCTTCCCAGATATTGCATTCCCCAAGGGCATTATAGTGCTGCCAATAAGTGAAAACAAGTGGGTGGCTGTAAGCTTAGAGTTCCCAAATGAGGAAGGTAAATGACTCAGAAGGCTTATTATGGTCTTTTGATAGGGTCTACTTTAACTGAGAAGGCTTATTATGGTTAAATTGTATTGCTCATATTAATTATACTTTATTATATTTAATGCTGCTTTCTTGTACCCCAAAATACCATCAAACATGGCTGCTATTGAACGACATTATGGTAAAAGGTACTCTCAAATATTCATATCATCTTTACTAATTTTCTGATATGAATTATCAATTGCATTTTGTAAAGCGTTAAATACCTAATACTCTCTTAGAGTTTCATTTCTTTATTTTTTCTCCATTAGGGTTTAATTTTTATCATATGCGGTATATGTGGTTTTGATAAAGACCAAATTGGTCCTTCCATCCATTGACTGTTAGTTGACTTAATGAAAGTCCACTTTACTGACATGTGAATCAATTAAAATTCGACACTTGGCATTAGTGGTCACGTCATCAGTGATGATATGGCCACCTAATTTAAATTTTTTATTTCAAAAAAGAAATTAAAAAAAAATATTTTTTCAAAAAAATAAAAAAGAAAAAAAAAAATTGAGCCAACCCCTTGGCCATTTGGGGGTGTATTAGCCATGAGGCCACCCCCAAGGTGCCAAGGGGGTGGCCGAAACCACCCCCAATACCATTGGGCGTGGTTTCGGCCACCCCCTTGCTCCATGGGGATGGTAGAGCCACCCCCTTGGTGCCAAGGGGATGGCCAAAACCACCCCCTTGGCTCCTTGGCCACCCCAATTTGTTCCTTTTTATTTTTTATTTTTTTATTTTTTTATTTTCCGAAAAAATATATTTTTAAAATTTTTAATTTTTTTAAAATAAAAATTTAATTAGGTGATGACGTGGCCACTTATGCCAAGTGCCAAATTTTAATTGGTCCACATATCAGTGACGTGGATTTCCGTTAAGTCAACTAATGGTCAATGGACGGAAGGACTGATTTGATATTTATCAAAATCACAGGTACCTACTGTGATAAAAATCAAACCCTAAGGGGGAAAAATTAAAGAAATGAAACAATAAGAGATATTAGGTATGTAACCCTTTTGTAAAATATCATGGTTTTTCTTGTTGGACCAGCATTTTACACAAGAACCCTTAGCATTTTACCATCAGTCTTAAACAATTTGAGGATAATTTCCTAAATAGAAATCAAGTTAAAAAAATCCTAAAATGTGTGTTCACCACCATCTGCAAAATAAAATGTACACAATTACCTTTTGTAATTAACCAATCCCACAAACCATTAACTAGATTAGGTATTAATGCTTCTATTTTATTATGTCTTCGTGATGCTCGATTTGTTGATTTTCAGACTAGTATTCTTGGTATGATTCAATCTTCTTTGTTTAATGGTCCCATTCATTTTGATACTTTCCATAACTTAACTCTTGCTTTGAATGATATTCATATTCTTAAAGTTCTAACATTGAATGTACTAACCTCTGGTTATGATATGGAAGAAGGTAGCAGACCTCTCGCTATCATCTACAGCATTTATTACAAATTGTTAAAAACCAATCTAACTCCTCAGGCTATTATTAAGAATTCTGGTAGTTCTACTGTTTTAATCCAAAGCTCTACTCAAGATGCTAATATACGAACTCCTAGAATGATTCGATGGGATGAAATCAATCTTCCCAAGGAATGGCTCTTGGAGAATGTATCTAAGCCTGCTAGAGTAGTAAATGATACCAGTAATCTTGATTATATCCAGCAGTATTTAGATGGATCTGTAAAAATTAGTTTTTCTGATTTAAATCTTACTAACAGAATTGAACGACCTCTATTAATCAATGAAAGAAGAAATTCTTTTGCCGGCTCTACCACTTCTGAAGGTCTTAAACGAAGAGACCAAGACATTGACAAGCTTCTTACTCATCCTGATTTAAAACTCAAAGGGGTTTCTGATGATTCCCAAGTTTCTTCTGCTTTTCACACTGCTAAGCAAACCCCTCCTCCTACTCAAGCTGATGATGATGGAGGATCTCTATCCCCATCTGCTTCTGATTTTAATGCACCTCTCCCTCCTCCACGTCAATTAAATGTCCTTAGCGCCCCTACTAAGGACTTCTTTTCCCAAATAGATTGGCCTGCTTTACAAAAGGATTTTTCTTCGAAAGAAAACCAAGCACTACGACATTCTTACCGTCTGCGTTTTTTTGAAGAAGAAAGATCTATCATTAAAATTCAATGGACTGAAAAAATGATTGAAATTCAAAAGCATATTCTATTTTTTGATTTTCTTCAAAATCACTACCCTAGCAATAATGTTTTAAATGTTGTTAAAAAATCTGTTGTCAAAGAAGATAAAACCACTGTTAAAGCTTCCCATCCTCCTCTTGAAAATTTATTGATCAAAACTTATGGAACAGATACGACTGTTAAAGCATCCCCCTTCAAGGCTCCTGATCTTAATCCTGTTCATACTGAAACGAAAAAAAATTATTGAACAAAATAATTTTGTGAACCAATCTCTTCATACTATTGGCCAACAATTAGATAGCATTGAAGATAAAATTGATTTTCCCATTTCTTCCAGTTGTAAAATTGAAAAACCAATCATTTCACTTCCTGAAGAAAGGAGAAATCTTGGATTGAAAACCTCCAATCAGAAAAATATTGATAAAATAGACAAAATGTTAAAAGACTTAAAGACTCATCAAGCTTTAGGCTTAGGACAAGCTTGTGTTGTCCAAAAGGTCAATTACACTTCTGATTCCGATTTCGATTATGAATATTCCCAATTTCCTTCTGATTTCAACATCAATATGATTGAAGAAAATCTTGAACCAAAACTCCAAAGAATTTTTGATAACACCAAACCCACCAGTTTAACAAAAAATTGGTATTCAAAACCCACTCCTCCTGATTTACAATTCGAAGAAAGATTTTTTCAATCTCAGTTTTCTGTTTCTGCTGATAAACTTTATGAATGGAATATTGATGGCCTGTCTGAACAAGAAATATTGAATAAAATGAATCACATGTCTATGGTTGCCAATGCTTATGTTACTAATCATAATTTAAGCCAATCAGAAATTGTTGATTTGCTTTCTACTGGTTTCTTTGGAACTCTTCGGAATTGGTGGGATTAACACCTTACTGAAGAATCTCGAGAAATAATTAGAAAAGCTGTCAAGAAAGATGAAGATGGCTTACCCATTTTTGATGAGCAACGTGGCACCGGTGAACCGGATAGCGTTAACACACTGATTTACACTATCATTAAACATTTTATTGGAACACCTTCTAACATTACTTCTCGCATATTTGATTTTTTGAATAATCTTCGTTGTCCTACTATGTCTGATTATAGATGGTATCAAGATGTTTTTCTTTCCCGTGTTATGGTTAGATCTGATAGTCAAAAACCCTATTGGAAAGAAAAATTTATTGATGGATTACCTTCATTATTTGCTCACAAAGTTAAAGATGAACTTATTAACTCAAACACTGGATTAATTGAATATGAAAAATTAACTTATGGTGATTTGTTTTCTACTGTTAAAAAACTTGGTATAAAAATGTGCATTGATAAGAAAATGATAAGACAACAATTAAAAAATAAAAAGAAAGAAACCTGACAAAGAAAAATAGAAAGAAACCTGACAAAGTTTTCAAGAAAAAACCTGCTCCATATTACAATAGTTACAAGAAGAGAAAATTTAATAAACCATTCAAAAAATTTTCAACACCTAACAAACCCAAAAAGAATAATTCAAAATTTGAAAAATATTTTTCCAAAGGAAAATGCTTTAATTGCGGAAAATCAGGACATTTTGCTGATAAATGCCCCGAACCACCCAAAAAAATTGAAAAAAGAAATTAATGCTTTAAAAATTGATGACAATGAAAGAGAAAATCTTTTTAGAATTTTACAATCAACAAATTCTTCTGATTCTTCTGATTGTGAGCTTTCAACTACTTCAAGTGACTCTGATCATCATTCTGCCAGTGAATACTCTGCTAATGATTTCAAAATTGGCTATAATGATTCTTGCTGCAAAAATATTAAAACCTGCAATGTCCTCACTAAAAATGAAGAACAAGAAAATCTGTTAATAACATTGATTTCGAAAATTGAAAATCCTGAATTAAAAGAAGACTACCTTAAAAAACTCAAGAACACAATGATTAAAAACACTAGTAAACCTAACAATACAAAAATTTCTCTTGATAAAACTTTGGAACGATTTTCTAAGACCAAAGAAATTACTATCTCAGATTTGCAGCATGAGATTAGTAATATCAAAAAAGAAATTTCAGATTTGAAAACTGACCTCTGTACTATCAAAACTGATAATGATGCTTTAAAACAACAACTGCTAATGATAAAAATCCAAAAATGTTTTCAAGATCACAATTATGATAATGAAAATAATGAACCCGAGCATTCTGATGAAGAGGAATCCACCAATGTAGTGATTTCTGAAAATGACAATAGAATCAAAATTATTAGCCTCATTACCAAAGTTGTTCCTCCCAAATGGTATTCTAAAGTTCATATTGTCATTGCTCCGGATTATACTTTTGATACTATTGCATTGATTGATTCTGGTGCAGATTTAAATTGTATTCAAGAAGGAAAAATACCCAGTAAATATTTTGAAAAATCCATTGAAAGATTAAATACTGCCAGTGGCAATCGTATGCAAATCAATTATGAATTAAACAAAATACATGTTTGCCAAGGTGATATTTGTTTTGAAACCAATGTTGTTCTTGTTAAAAATATGGGTGAAAAAGTCATTCTTGGCATACCTTTCATCTGTATGCTTTATCCTTTCTCTGTTGATGAAACGGGTGTTTCAACTGTTAAATTGGGTATTGAAATAAAATTTTATTTTGCTAACAAATTCGAAATTGATATTGGTCATTTTAACATTATCACTGCTAAAACTAAGCATTTAAATTTTTTAAAGCAAGAAATTAAACACAAAAAGATTGTTGAACAAATTTATGGTAAACTGTTACAATCCAAAATTGTCTCCTTTAATAATCGTATCATTGACCTTGTTTGCTCTGATCTTCCTACTGCTTTTTGGCACAGGAAGAAACATATTGTTTCTTTACCCTATATTAAAAATTTTTCTGAAAACAAAATTCCCACTAAAGCTCGACCCATTCAAATGAATGCTGAAACTTTAGATTTTTGCCAAAAAGAAATTGCTGAGTTGCTTGCCAAAGTCGTCATTCATAAAAGTAAATCTCCTTGGTCTTGTGCTGCCTTTTATGTTATGAAAAATGCTGAAGTAGAAAGAGGAACCCCTAGACTTGTAATAAATTACAAACCACTCAATGATGTATTAGAATGGATCAGATACCCTATTCCAAATAGGAAAGATTTGATTAGTCGTATCAGTGAAGCCATAGTTTTTTCTATGTTCGATATGAAGTCAGGATTTTGGCAAATCCAAATTGAAGATAAGGATAGATATAAGACTGCTTTCACTACCCCTTTTGGGCACTATGAGTGGAATGTTATGTCTTTTGGTATTAAGAATGCCCCCAGTGAATTCCAAAACATTATGAATGATATCTTTAATCCTTTCAGTCATTTTACTATCGTTTACATTGATGATGTTTTAATTTTTTCCAAATCTATTGATGAACACTGGAAACATTTGAATTCGTTTCTAGAAACAGTTAAATACAATGGACTTGTTGTCTCTGCCAAAAAGATTAAACTTTTCCAAACCAAGATTAGATTCCTTGGTTTTGACATTTCTGAAGGACTAATAAGACCTATTGATAGAGCTATCCAATTTGCTGACAAATTTCCTGATGTTATCATTGACAAAAACTAGCTTCAAAGATTCTTAGGTTCTTTGAATTATATTGCAGATTTCTACAAAGATCTAAGACAACATTGTAAACCCTTGTTTGACCATTTGTTGAACAATCCTCCCCCTTGGACTGATATTCATACTTCTCTTGTCAAAGAGATCAAAGCTCATGTCAAGATCTTAGCTTGTCTAGGGATTCCTTCAGACAATGCTTTCAAAATCGTTGAAACTGATGCTTCTGAAATTGGCTTCGGAGGTATTCTGAAACAAATTGTTTCTCCAGGATCTCTTGAACAAATTGTTTGATTCCATTATGGATCTTGGAATAAAGCTCAGATCAATTATAGTACTATTAAGAAAGAAATTCTTTTTGTAGTTTTATGAATTACTAAATTTCAGTCTAATTTACTAAATCAAAAGCTTTTACTACGCATTGATTGTAAATCTGCTAAATATATACTGCAAAAAGATGTTGAAAATATTGCATCAAAACAAATTTTTGCCAGGTGGCAAGCCCTTTTAAGTGTTTTTGATTTTGATATTGAATACATTAAAGGTTCCAATAATTCAATTCCAGACTTTCTCACTCGTGAATTTTTGTAGTGCCACAATGGCTAGCAAAAAGGACAAGGAGAAGATTGAATCCAAGCCTTTGGCCTTGAGGCCAGAGTCTCCCATTACCCCTCCTATTACCAGCTCAGTTGTTGCATTGACCAATCGTTTCTCTGCATTTAAACCCGGCTCCCAGGACACTTACTCCAGTGCCCTTATTTCAGATTATGATCCTTTTGTTATTGCCTCCCAAAGGACTGCGGCTCCTTTCATTAAATACGACAAATCCTCTGCTTATGTCATTCTTCCTCATTCTGAATATTTGTTCCACATTGATATTTCCTACCTTCCCCCTAATTTCCACTGGGTCCCTAAACACCCTCAAAAAACTCTTTCTTATTATACTAATATCTTACTCCAGACAAATTCTGTTCATTTCAAACCAATTTATTGTAAAACCGATCCCCAGAAACCCATTTACCACAGTGTTTATTTTGATAAAGTTATTTCTGAAAAAGAATGGGGGGAGCATCCCTCACAGCTCAGAAAATTGGATAATTTCTCAATTCCTTTTTGTTATTATGATTATATTAATGCTTTCAACAAATTCTTTCTTTTTCAAAATTCTAAATTTGACCACTACTGGTTCTTAAGCTTTGACAAAGAATTTGGAGGTATTCTCCCTCTCTGGTTCTCCACCTGGTGGAAAAAAATTGGTCTTACCCCTGATGTTCTCCCATTGAAAATTGTCAAAGCTTTTAAATCATTCCAAAGTCTTTTCCGCACTGATGAATATGGAGCCAATTTTCCACACACTCTCCATTTTGCCAAAAAATACAAAGTACCATGGATCATCAGGTGGCAGTATGTCATTCTTGATGGCAAACTGGAACGTCATTGGTATTGTAAATGGTGGGATAACTACCCACGAACTGACCAATTAATTGAAAATGTCAAGCTATTAACCCAGTTACCAAAAATCCAAACTCCTCTTACTACTAAACCTTTAACCATTGGCAAACCTGCCCTGCTAGTAACCCCCAATACTTTCCTTTTTCCCCCTAAAGAAACAATTGCTCCTTCTACTTCTTCCAGTTCTTCTAAGAAGAAATCATCTTCGAACAAAAAAGAGAAGAAAGAAATACTAAAAGCATTACTCAATTCCCTTGATGACAGCTCCAGCTCTGATGATGATAAAAAATACAATGATAAGAAATCCGATGCATCTTCCGAAGCAACTTTCAACCCCATACGGGATTGGTTCGAAAATTCTGGATTTCCAGGAGATAGTGAAAACTATTACCCTGGACTTGAGGATTTATAACTCACTTGCCCTCTGTGGCACCATTGACAGCCCACTTGCCCTCCGTGGCACCATTGACAGCTCACTTGCCCTCCGTGGCACCATTGACAGCTCACTTGCCCTCTGTGGCCCCATTGACAGCTCATTTGCCCTACGGGGCATCACTTATTAAATATCTTGCCAACACTACA
>NC_081550.1:8854750-8872439 GCF_901000735.1 Corylus avellana
CCTCCTCCTACTCAAGCTGATGATGATGGAGGATCTCTATCCCCATCTGCTTCTGATTTTAATGCACCTCTCCCTCCTCCACGTCAATTAAATGTCCTTAGCGCCCCTACTAAGGACTTCTTTTCCCAAATAGATTGGCCTGCTTTACAAAAGGATTTTTCTTCGAAAGAAAACCAAGCACTACGACATTCTTACCGTCTGCGTTTTTTTGAAGAAGAAAGATCTATCATTAAAATTCAATGGACTGAAAAAATGATTGAAATTCAAAAGCATATTCTATTTTTTGATTTTCTTCAAAATCACTACCCTAGCAATAATGTTTTAAATGTTGTTAAAAAATCTGTTGTCAAAGAAGATAAAACCACTGTTAAAGCTTCCCATCCTCCTCTTGAAAATTTATTGATCAAAACTTATGGAACAGATACGACTGTTAAAGCATCCCCCTTCAAGGCTCCTGATCTTAATCCTGTTCATACTGAAACGAAAAAAAATTATTGAACAAAATAATTTTGTGAACCAATCTCTTCATACTATTGGCCAACAATTAGATAGCATTGAAGATAAAATTGATTTTCCCATTTCTTCCAGTTGTAAAATTGAAAAACCAATCATTTCACTTCCTGAAGAAAGGAGAAATCTTGGATTGAAAACCTCCAATCAGAAAAATATTGATAAAATAGACAAAATGTTAAAAGACTTAAAGACTCATCAAGCTTTAGGCTTAGGACAAGCTTGTGTTGTCCAAAAGGTCAATTACACTTCTGATTCCGATTTCGATTATGAATATTCCCAATTTCCTTCTGATTTCAACATCAATATGATTGAAGAAAATCTTGAACCAAAACTCCAAAGAATTTTTGATAACACCAAACCCACCAGTTTAACAAAAAATTGGTATTCAAAACCCACTCCTCCTGATTTACAATTCGAAGAAAGATTTTTTCAATCTCAGTTTTCTGTTTCTGCTGATAAACTTTATGAATGGAATATTGATGGCCTGTCTGAACAAGAAATATTGAATAAAATGAATCACATGTCTATGGTTGCCAATGCTTATGTTACTAATCATAATTTAAGCCAATCAGAAATTGTTGATTTGCTTTCTACTGGTTTCTTTGGAACTCTTCGGAATTGGTGGGATTAACACCTTACTGAAGAATCTCGAGAAATAATTAGAAAAGCTGTCAAGAAAGATGAAGATGGCTTACCCATTTTTGATGAGCAACGTGGCACCGGTGAACCGGATAGCGTTAACACACTGATTTACACTATCATTAAACATTTTATTGGAACACCTTCTAACATTACTTCTCGCATATTTGATTTTTTGAATAATCTTCGTTGTCCTACTATGTCTGATTATAGATGGTATCAAGATGTTTTTCTTTCCCGTGTTATGGTTAGATCTGATAGTCAAAAACCCTATTGGAAAGAAAAATTTATTGATGGATTACCTTCATTATTTGCTCACAAAGTTAAAGATGAACTTATTAACTCAAACACTGGATTAATTGAATATGAAAAATTAACTTATGGTGATTTGTTTTCTACTGTTAAAAAACTTGGTATAAAAATGTGCATTGATAAGAAAATGATAAGACAACAATTAAAAAATAAAAAGAAAGAAACCTGACAAAGAAAAATAGAAAGAAACCTGACAAAGTTTTCAAGAAAAAACCTGCTCCATATTACAATAGTTACAAGAAGAGAAAATTTAATAAACCATTCAAAAAATTTTCAACACCTAACAAACCCAAAAAGAATAATTCAAAATTTGAAAAATATTTTTCCAAAGGAAAATGCTTTAATTGCGGAAAATCAGGACATTTTGCTGATAAATGCCCCGAACCACCCAAAAAAATTGAAAAAAGAAATTAATGCTTTAAAAATTGATGACAATGAAAGAGAAAATCTTTTTAGAATTTTACAATCAACAAATTCTTCTGATTCTTCTGATTGTGAGCTTTCAACTACTTCAAGTGACTCTGATCATCATTCTGCCAGTGAATACTCTGCTAATGATTTCAAAATTGGCTATAATGATTCTTGCTGCAAAAATATTAAAACCTGCAATGTCCTCACTAAAAATGAAGAACAAGAAAATCTGTTAATAACATTGATTTCGAAAATTGAAAATCCTGAATTAAAAGAAGACTACCTTAAAAAACTCAAGAACACAATGATTAAAAACACTAGTAAACCTAACAATACAAAAATTTCTCTTGATAAAACTTTGGAACGATTTTCTAAGACCAAAGAAATTACTATCTCAGATTTGCAGCATGAGATTAGTAATATCAAAAAAGAAATTTCAGATTTGAAAACTGACCTCTGTACTATCAAAACTGATAATGATGCTTTAAAACAACAACTGCTAATGATAAAAATCCAAAAATGTTTTCAAGATCACAATTATGATAATGAAAATAATGAACCCGAGCATTCTGATGAAGAGGAATCCACCAATGTAGTGATTTCTGAAAATGACAATAGAATCAAAATTATTAGCCTCATTACCAAAGTTGTTCCTCCCAAATGGTATTCTAAAGTTCATATTGTCATTGCTCCGGATTATACTTTTGATACTATTGCATTGATTGATTCTGGTGCAGATTTAAATTGTATTCAAGAAGGAAAAATACCCAGTAAATATTTTGAAAAATCCATTGAAAGATTAAATACTGCCAGTGGCAATCGTATGCAAATCAATTATGAATTAAACAAAATACATGTTTGCCAAGGTGATATTTGTTTTGAAACCAATGTTGTTCTTGTTAAAAATATGGGTGAAAAAGTCATTCTTGGCATACCTTTCATCTGTATGCTTTATCCTTTCTCTGTTGATGAAACGGGTGTTTCAACTGTTAAATTGGGTATTGAAATAAAATTTTATTTTGCTAACAAATTCGAAATTGATATTGGTCATTTTAACATTATCACTGCTAAAACTAAGCATTTAAATTTTTTAAAGCAAGAAATTAAACACAAAAAGATTGTTGAACAAATTTATGGTAAACTGTTACAATCCAAAATTGTCTCCTTTAATAATCGTATCATTGACCTTGTTTGCTCTGATCTTCCTACTGCTTTTTGGCACAGGAAGAAACATATTGTTTCTTTACCCTATATTAAAAATTTTTCTGAAAACAAAATTCCCACTAAAGCTCGACCCATTCAAATGAATGCTGAAACTTTAGATTTTTGCCAAAAAGAAATTGCTGAGTTGCTTGCCAAAGTCGTCATTCATAAAAGTAAATCTCCTTGGTCTTGTGCTGCCTTTTATGTTATGAAAAATGCTGAAGTAGAAAGAGGAACCCCTAGACTTGTAATAAATTACAAACCACTCAATGATGTATTAGAATGGATCAGATACCCTATTCCAAATAGGAAAGATTTGATTAGTCGTATCAGTGAAGCCATAGTTTTTTCTATGTTCGATATGAAGTCAGGATTTTGGCAAATCCAAATTGAAGATAAGGATAGATATAAGACTGCTTTCACTACCCCTTTTGGGCACTATGAGTGGAATGTTATGTCTTTTGGTATTAAGAATGCCCCCAGTGAATTCCAAAACATTATGAATGATATCTTTAATCCTTTCAGTCATTTTACTATCGTTTACATTGATGATGTTTTAATTTTTTCCAAATCTATTGATGAACACTGGAAACATTTGAATTCGTTTCTAGAAACAGTTAAATACAATGGACTTGTTGTCTCTGCCAAAAAGATTAAACTTTTCCAAACCAAGATTAGATTCCTTGGTTTTGACATTTCTGAAGGACTAATAAGACCTATTGATAGAGCTATCCAATTTGCTGACAAATTTCCTGATGTTATCATTGACAAAAACTAGCTTCAAAGATTCTTAGGTTCTTTGAATTATATTGCAGATTTCTACAAAGATCTAAGAAAACATTGTAAACCCTTGTTTGACCGTTTGTTGAACAATCCTCCCCCTTGGACTGATATTCATACTTCTCTTGTCAAAGAGATCAAAGCTCATGTCAAGATCTTAGCTTGTCTAGGGATTCCTTCAGACAATGCTTTCAAAATCGTTGAAACTGATGCTTCTGAAATTGGCTTCGGAGGTATTCTGAAACAAATTGTTTCTCCAGGATCTCTTGAACAAATTGTTTGATTCCATTATGGATCTTGGAATAAAGCTCAGATCAATTATAGTACTATTAAGAAAGAAATTCTTTTTGTAGTTTTATGAATTACTAAATTTCAGTCTAATTTACTAAATCAAAAGCTTTTACTACGCATTGATTGTAAATCTGCTAAATATATACTGCAAAAAGATGTTGAAAATATTGCATCAAAACAAATTTTTGCCAGGTGGCAAGCCCTTTTAAGTGTTTTTGATTTTGATATTGAATACATTAAAGGTTCCAATAATTCAATTCCAGACTTTCTCACTCGTGAATTTTTGTAGTGCCACAATGGCTAGCAAAAAGGACAAGGAGAAGATTGAATCCAAGCCTTTGGCCTTGAGGCCAGAGTCTCCCATTACCCCTCCTATTACCAGCTCAGCTGTTGCATTGACCAATCGTTTCTCTGCATTTAATCCCGGCTCCCAGGACACTTACTCCAGTGCCCTTATTTCAGATTATGATCCTTTTGTTATTGCCTCCCAAAGGACTGCGGCTCCTTTCATTAAATACGACAAATCCTCTGCTTATGTCATTCTTCCTCATTCTGAATATTTGTTCCACATTGATATTTCCTACCTTCCCCCTAATTTCCACTGGGTCCCTAAACACCCTCAAAAAACTCTTTCTTATTATACTAATATCTTACTCCAGACAAATTCTGTTCATTTCAAACCAATTTATTGTAAAACCGATCCCCAGAAACCCATTTACCACAGTGTTTATTTTGATAAAGTTATTTCTGAAAAAGAATGGGGGGAGCATCCCTCACAGCTCAGAAAATTGGATAATTTCTCAATTCCTTTTTGTTATTATGATTATATTAATGCTTTCAACAAATTCTTTCTTTTTCAAAATTCTAAATTTGACCACTCCTGGTTCTTAAGCTTTGACAAAGAATTTGGAGGTATTCTCCCTCTCTGGTTCTCCACCTGGTGGAAAAAAATTGGTCTTACCCCTGATGTTCTCCCATTGAAAATTGTCAAAGCTTTTAAATCATTCCAAAGTCTTTTCCGCACTGATGAATATGGAGCCAATTTTCCACACACTCTCCATTTTGCCAAAAAATACAAAGTACCATGGATCATCAGGTGGCAGTATGTCATTCTTGATGGCAAACTGGAACGTCATTGGTATTGTAAATGGTGGGATAACTACCCACGAACTGACCAATTAATTGAAAATGTCAAGCTATTAACCCAGTTACCAAAAATCCAAACTCCTCTTACTACTAAACCTTTAACCATTGGCAAACCTGCCCTGCTAGTAACCCCCAATACTTTCCTTTTTCCCCCTAAAGAAACAATTGCTCCTTCTACTTCTTCCAGTTCTTCTAAGAAGAAATCATCTTCGAACAAAAAAGAGAAGAAAGAAATACTAAAAGCATTACTCAATTCCCTTGATGACAGCTCCAGCTCTGATGATGATAAAAAATACAATGATAAGAAATCCGATGCATCTTCCGAAGCAACTTTCAACCCCATACGGGATTGGTTCGAAAATTCTGGATTTCCAGGAGATAGTGAAAACTATTACCCTGGACTTGAGGATTTATAACTCACTTGCCCTCTGTGGCACCATTGACAGCCCACTTGCCCTCCGTGGCACCATTGACAGCTCACTTGCCCTCCGTGGCACCATTGACAGCTCACTTGCCCTCTGTGGCCCCATTGACAGCTCATTTGCCCTACGGGGCATCACTTATTAAATATCTTGCCAACACTACAGTACCTGCTATAGTGCCTGCCGACACTACAATATGCTACAGGGTCTACCGACACTACAGTATTTACTTTTACTGTTTTATTTTCTGATGTAATTTTACTTTACCTGCTGGACTTTGTCTATAAAAGAACATGTCCTCCTTCATTGCAAGGCAGAAGCTTTCAACCCAAACACCTGAAATCCCTCTGCAATTTGCCTGCTATTTCCTACTTGTAATCCTTTCCGCTTTCAACTTGTAACTTCATTACTTCCAGTTTACATTTCAATCTGTAAGTTCTCTTGTTTATCATTAATCAAATCTTTTGATATCCTTCCATTATCTATTTGTTCCATTACTCTAGAAATTCTTGCATCATGTTTATTTCAATTGCATTTAACGCCTCCATGGCCGGTTCTACTGCTTTATTTTCATTTGCATTTACCGCCTCCATGACTAGTTTTACTTTTAAATTTTCATTATTTTAAAACTTTTCTTATTCCCTCTTGCTTTTCCCTTTTTCCCTTTTGGTATATATATATATATATATATATAATACAAAGCTTAAGATTTAAAGCTTTAAAGCTTTAAAGCTTTGTACTAATATATATATACTTGCAAATTATTAAGCTTAATAGTACTTGATATATTTTCAACATGTATACTTGCAATTATTTAGCTTTATATATCTTAAGCTCAGTAATTGATTGAAAAGTTGATATATATATATACTCAATATATTGAGTATATTGAGTATACTTTACATATTATATATATAAATATACATATTTATTGAGTATTGTTGAAGCACAGTTTTCCAGACGATGACGTGGAACACCTGCCGAGCTTGAGTTAGACCAACACCCGAACAATTTGACTGCGCAACAAAGAGGAAAGAAGGATCGAAGTGACAGAGGGTGAGCCGGCGTGAGCACTCCGATGCCTAAGTCAGAATGGGAAAGGATACTAGTAACAACTACTGAGCTCAGATTATGAGAGTTGTGATTACCTTTGCTTTGATAATAGGACTTGTATTTATAGGCAGGGAGAGGATTTGATTTCCCGTGCATTCAGGAATCTTATCTCTTGATATCAGCTGAACAAACATTTGAATGAGAGATCATGTTTGTTAGTTGTTCCGTGACTTTAGTGTCTTGTGATCAGGGATCAGAGTCATAGCTTACAGGCTGTGCTAAGTTAGTGCATCCGAGCAGAATTCGGTTGCCCTTGTGATTTCAGATCTCATCTGGCGTATCTTCACTGATGTATGTAGAAGATTCGGATTATAAGTAGATACGATACCTTAATAAATAACGAAACCACTTATTTGTTAACAGCAGTATCTTTTAGGATATCGGAGCCATTCCCTTCACCGAGACCTCTATTTCTTGAGTTAGTCTTGGACTTTACGGTCTCGGCGTAGGAGTCTCGGATTTGACGGTCTCGGAATACAAGGTCTCGGATAGGAGTCTCGGACTTGACGGTCTCAGATTACAAGGTCTCGGATAGGAGTCTCGGACTTATGAGTTTCGGGTCCGAGTCTTGGGCTTTATCAAATTGGGCCTAAAGACTGTTGAAAATTTGAATGGGTTGACCCATGACCCAACAGTTACCCCCCAATTTCGATGTTTGTAGAACTAAAGAAATTTCATGTTTTGACGGAATGGGTCTATCTCCCAAGGCCTGCTTTTTGGGAGGAGTTTCAAGATGTCTAATGATCTTCCGAGCCTTGTCCCGGACAACTAAGGCGGAAAATTTGAATTTCAAATTTCTGAGGAAAAATTCAAATTTCAAATTTCGGAGGGAAAATTTCAATTTCAAATTTCTAGGTGGCGTCGGTTGGTATTCCGAGGCCTTATTGGTATATTGAACTTAGTCATAAAGTATGTCCACGTGTCGCTTGCCTAGGCCTGCTCCACACGGCGCATTTAATGCGCACGTTACCGAGGCGGTCTTATTAAAATACAATGGTCCTCCTTTCTTTTCTCAGTCTTTCCATCTTTCGCTTTCTGCTTTCTGCTTTCTCTTTGTTCTTCCAGAGCTTTCTTTCTTCTTCCTATACACGATGTCTGGAGATGAAGGATCAGGCTCTGATGGTCTCGGAGGCAACACCTATCCAGCCCGCTGGCGGCCGTTATTAACTAAGGCCGATGAAGCCAGAATCTGGGAGGAATGTTTTATTCCCAAATCTGTGAAGTTGCGGTTTGATGACGAACGGGTAGGTGCTATAGTGCGCTCCGACGCGCACAAAGTTTGCCTGTACGAGACTATGTTTCGTGCTGGTTTCCGACTACCCTTTCCACCAATAATACGAGAGCTGCTGAGCTATTTGAACCTAGCCCCGCATCAGATCGTTCCCAATGCCTGGAGGCTTATTCATTCCTGCGTGCTACTATGGCCTTTAGCGCTCGGACCGGGACACCACCTCACTGCCCGAGAATTTTTATGGGTATATCGGCTCCAGAAGAACCCGAAGTGCGATGGCTTATACAACTTTCAGTCCCGACGGGGAAAATTCGTCCATGTAGATGGAAAGTATTCCAGCAACCATGCGGGGAAGGGAAAATAATTTTTTGCAACGAGCCAATGAGAATTCCATCCTACTGAAGTTGCCCAAGGTCCAAGAGTGCCTCGGGAAACCAGTGTTCCTACCGGGAACGCTTCAAAAGAGCCAACCCTCACCGACCACGAACAGCAGCGTGTGAACGACGTTTTACGGTGGACTCAAAAACATGAGAGTCTACTGAGTTATTCGCTGCTAATGAATACGGCCTCGGAGGGGAGAGGCCTTGTTGCAGTAGAAGGAGGTGTCGGCGGAGGCAAAAAGAGACTTGCTTCTGTGATCATCCGAGACCCAAAGCTTGTTATCTCAGATCCTCCGGCTGCTAATACCCGGGGGGCTACTCTGAAGAAGGCCAGACTCGATAAAGGTAAAGGCAAATTAATCGAGTCACCTAAGCAGAAGAATCTACCACTCCAAACAGGCGGAGCTCTGAGGATAAGTGGGAGAGTGGACCCACCTGCTGTTTCACAACTCCGAACCACGGGGCCATTGAAAATGGATATGAGGGCCAAAAAACTCAACCTTCCTCCTCGGGCAGCTAGGGCTCTATGCTTGGTCGATGAGCTCGTGGAATCTGACAAACCCGAGGTTCCTCAACCTAAGAAGAGGAAGCTGGTAAAAGCGGCAGAAGTGAAGGTACAAGATCAGTTTGCCAGCTTGCTGGCTGCTAGGCGAAAGGCTGCTCCTGGGCCTGTGGTGAAGCCGATTGCAGAAGTTGAGGCCTTTCTGGCAAACGAACCTATCCCAGCACGCCCATTAAATGCCACTCCCTTGGCCTCGGATGGAGTTGAGGCTAGGACTGCAATCCTCATCGAATCTCTTTCGCTCCAACCCCTGGGCTCCTATATCCAACATATTTTGGATGATATAGAGTTGGTGGAGCATTCGGATAGCTCGGTAGAGATGGTATGTGAGAGGACCGAGGGGCCAACTGCAGCTGTCGAAGGAGCTCGACCTCTTTCCCCATTGACGAGGCTGAATCGGAAGCCCATGGTCCTACATCTACTAAGGCCCGGTCGCCGACTCCTGTCAAGAAGGTTACCGAGAAGGCTTTGGCTAAAGAGATGGAGTCTACTGCCGAGACCTCATCCTCTTCCGCCTCAGCAATTAGACCTCAAGGAGTAGATTGGACTGTCGGCGGACGTCTGGCAGACTTTAGTGGTGACCTGAAGGGTAACCCTTTCTTAGCGTTGGTGGATTTAATTCCGCACGAGAGTCTTATCGTGGAATATGATATCTCTGCTCAAGGCATGACAGAGCAGATGATTTTTTTCCAGCTTACTGTAAGTGTACTACCTTTCTCTTTTTTTTATTTTTATTTTTTATTTTTTTTTTCATACATATATATACTGACAAAATCCTTGTCTCAGGGTGTTATCAGGTCGTTGGTTTTGTACTGCTACTTTCGAAAGGTAGCTAATGACTCGGCCACCAAAACTAACACCCTCCAAACCTTAGGCACTGATCTGGAAGCCGAAAATGCTAGGCTAAAGGAGGTAGTGACTAAGCAAGACAAAGAGCTGCTGCTCTCGGGCCAACAACAGTCAATAATGGAGGCCGAGACTTCCGAGGCGGCCGCGGCTCGCGCAAGGGCTGAGTCCAAGGCCACAGAGTTGGCGGTTGAGATTGAAGGTCTTCGAGCGGAAATAAACCGACTCCAGGAGGACAATTCCATTATAAAAGAAGACCTGAACCAGCTGGGAGAAGCGCACACGGAGGTCTCGAATCAGCTAGAATTAGCTCAGGCTGAAATCCTGGACCAGAAAAACTTGGTGGTGAGAGCGAATGAAGCCAAGGTGATTGCCGAGGAGAAACTAAAGTTCTTCAAAGGCAAATATGTTCAGGCGAGGGCTCAGCTGAGGGAGGCTAAAAGCCGTGCTGCAAATTATTTACGTCAATTATCTTTTGCCTCATGGGTTCGAAATTCTGCTTGGGCCGACGGGCTCATTCTTGGTTTTGAAACCTTTCGAGCATGGGCTAAGGACTCAGCCCGAAAGATAGATCTCAACAGGGTGAAGATCGAGGATATCCCTTGTTCAGACGCAGCTATGGCTCAATTGGTCAACCTAGGCCAAGAACAAATGCCTGATGCAGCAGGGATAAAAGAATTTTTCTTCGATCCCTTCTCAGATCAACATCGCCAAGGTGCCGAGTCTGATCCTGATGACACCCGATCCGAGGCCGATTCTGTCGAGTCCGTATCTGCCGAGGCTCCCGATATTAATCTTGCTTCTGCCCCTAAGGCAAAATGATGTAATACCATTTGACAACTTTTTGTATATACCTCAAGTTTCTTAATGAAATGAGTTTTTTGCGTTTATATGAATCTTGAAGTAACAACTTGATATTTGTTTGTTGCCTAAGGTAGTTAAAAGAATTTTATAACTATATTTCTCCGAGTTATGTCTTGCAGACTTTGGTTTAGCCTTAGTTACGCTACCACGAGTTAAGCCTCGTGGAGTTTGATTGCTCCCACGAATCAAGTCTCGGAGAGTCGGATTCCTACTCCGAGTCAGGTCTCGAGAGTTTGGTTCCTACTCCGAGTTAAATCTTGGAGAGTTTGATTCCTACTCCGAGTCAAATCTCGGAGAGTTTGATTAGGGTTTTTTTTTTTATCTTCAGATTTACCCATAGTTATGCTACTCCGAGTTAGGTCTCGGAGAGTTCTTTGAGGTTTCTGAGTCCGGGTTACGTTAAGATAATGCTCCTTTTGGTTGCATCCTGCTCGGAAGTGCCTTTTCAGCTGTCTTCTCCGAGATTAATAAAATCACTTAATTTGTACATATGAACCTTATATGCTGCATAACTCCGAGATACTTTACATATGAACCTTACCTTTGTACATATGAACCTTACATATCGCAGCATTTAGACATAGTACTTTTTAAGGTGCTCAGCATTCCAAGGCCCCGGAAGAGCCTTACCTTTGGAATCTTCCAAGTGGTATGCTCCTGCTCTTTTGCACTCAATCACCCTATAAGGTCCTTCCCAATTAGGAGCCAGCTTTCCCTCAGCTCGGTCCTTGGTCGCCAAAGTAGCTTTACGTAGAACCATATCTCCAACTTTGAAGCTCTGAGGCTTGACCTTCTTGTTGAAATACCGAGTCACTCTTGCCTGATATGCTGCCATAGCCACCTGGGCTTGATCCCGCTTCTCTTGTAGAAAATCCAAGTGCAACTGTAACCCCTCGTTATTAGTCTCGGATTGGAAGGTCTCTACGCGATAACTACCTGAGCCTACCTCGGCTGGAATGACTGCCTTAGTTCCGAATGCTAAGGCATATGGTGTCTCTTCGGTTAGAATTCTCTTGGTCGTTCGGTATGCCCATAATACTTCTGGAAGATCTTCTGCCCAGTTTCCTTTCCGATCATCCAGCTTCTTCTTCAAGATTTTGAAAATTGTTTTGTTGGTAGCCTCTACCTGCCCATTTGCCTGGGGGTGCCCTGGAGACGAGTAATAGTTCCTTATTCGCAGCTGGGCATAGCAGGCTCGGAATGAGTCGCAGTCAAACTGCTTGCCATTATCTGTGATAAAAGCATGGGGAATGCCATATCGACATATGATGTTCTTCCATAAGAATCGTTCTATTGCCTTGGCTGTGATATTCACTAAGGCTTCAACCTCTGCCCACTTGGTGAAATAGTCTACAGCAACAACCGCGAACCGTGCATTTCCCCTGCTCCGAGGTAATGGTCCTACTATATCTACCCCCCATTGGGAGAAGGGCTAAGGTGAAGAGATTGCACTCAGGTCCTCAGGAGGTTGATGAGTGACGTTAGCGAATCGCTGGCACTTGTCACAATTCCTGACTATATCTGCCGAGTCCCGATTCATGTTGGGCCAATAAAAACCCGCTCGGACTGCTTTATGTGCCAATATTTTGGCTCCATAATGGTTTCCACAGATCCCTTCATGGATTTCTCTAAGGATATAATCTCCTTCTTCCTTCGAAACACATTTTAAGAGTGACAACATGAAACCCCTTTTGTAAAGGACTCCATTTATCATTGTAAACCTTTCGGCTCTTACCTTCAACCGGATAGCCAGTTTTTTATCTGAAGGAAGTACTCTTCTTTCCAGGTACTCCACTATTTCCAGTTGCCAATCAGGTACGATCTCGACTGTGGAAACTGACACCGTCTCGGTAACGGATGACTGTAGAAGAATTTGGATAGGAGTCTCGGCTTCAATCTCTTCAATGGCAGTTGAGGCTATTCGGGCCAACCGGTCTGCTCTTTCATTCTCTGGTCTCAGAATTTTCACAATATTAAACTTACTGAACAAAGTTTGCAAATCCTGCACTTTAGATAAGTATAACTTCATCTTGTCTCCCTTGGCTTCGAATTCCCCTCGGATGTGCCCTACAACGACCTGGGAGTCACTCCGTACTTCGACAAGTTTGGCTCCCATTTCAAGAGCTAAACCGAGTCCTGCCAAGACTGCCTCGTACTCGGCCTCGTTATTCGTTATCTTGAACTTCAACTTCAATGCACTACATAATTCTTCCCCATCGGGGGTAATCATTACTATCCCTGCTCCACCATGCTTTTTCGTAGATGATCCATCCACGTAAATTACCCAGGTTTCATCACTTGGCCAGCTGGTGATGTCTGGCAAATTAGTGAATTCTGCCAGAAAATCAGCCAGTGCCTGGCCCTTGAGAGAATTCCGAGGGAGAAACTCAATATCGAATTCTCCCAGCTCAATAGCCCAGTTAGCTAATCTTCCCAACAGATCTAGCTTTCTTAGTACTTTCTTCAAAGGGTATTCAGTCAACACCCTGATAGTATGAGCTTAGAAGTAGGGTCAGAGCTTCCTGGATGCTATAACCAAGGCGAAAGCCAGTTTTTCCATCTGGGGATACCTTTCTTCAGCGCCCCTTAAAGCTCTACTTGTGAAGTATACAGGCTTTTGAATTCCTTCTTCTTCTCGGATTAATGCAGCACTGACAGCCGTTTGAGACACGGCTAAATACAAATATAGTACCTCCCCAGGTATTGTCTGGCTCAGCAAAGGTGGGCTCACTAGATATTCTTTTAGCTGTCCGAAGGCTTCTTCACATTCGTCTGTCCATTCAAAGGCCTTTCGCAAGACTTTGAAAAATGGAAGACACTTATCGGTCGATCGTGAAATGAACTGATTTAGTGCCGCTACCCTTCCTGTCAATTGCTGGAGCTGCTTCAAGTTTCTCGGAGATTGCATATCCAAGACAGCTTGTATCTTTTCAGGATTGGCCTCTATTCCTCGGCTGGATACCATGTAACCGAGGAACTTTCCTGATGAAACTCCGAATGCACACTTTGAGGGATTCAACTTCATCCCGTACTTCTCCAAGGTTGTGAACGAAGCCTCGGTCAGTTATGAACGCAGTTTTCTCACGGTCTTCTGGATGCATGTATATCTGGTTGTAACCAGAGAAGGCGTCCATGAAGCTGAGTAATCCATATCCAGCTGTTGAGTCCACCAATGCATCAATGCGAGGTAATGGAAAACTGTCTTTTGGGCAAGCTTTATTGTGGTCAGTGAAATCCACGCACATCCTCCACTTCCCATTGGACTTTTTGACCAATACTACATTAGCCAACCAATCGGGATAATATACTTCTTCGATGAAATGAGCCTTGAGAAGCTTCTCCACTTCTTCTGCTATGGCCACATTCCGTTCAGGGGAGAACTTTCTTCTTTTTTGCTTTACTGGTTTCACACTTGGATCCACATTTAGCTGGTGGAGGATGTCTTCAGGATCAATTCCTGGCATATCTTCATGAGTCCATGCAAAAACTTCTAAATTCCTTCTTAGGAAGATGATGAGGTCGTCTCGGATTCTGGGACTGAGCTGCGTCCCAATCTTCAAAGTCTTGTCTCCACTTACTACCACATCCTCCAGTTGTTTAGCTGGCTCTCCCTTTTGGTCATTCCTGTTATTCCCACCTACTGTACCAATTACAATAGGAGTCGGATCCGAGACCCTCTTGAGAGACGTATTGTAACATCTTCTCCCCTGGGTCTGATCTCCCTTCACTTCTCCGACTCCTTCTTCCGTCGAGAACTTCATCATCAAATGGTATGTTGAAGTTACGGCCTTTAACTTATTCAAAGCAGGTCTACCGATAATGGCATTGTAGGCACCTGGTCGGTCAATAACCAGGAAATCTACCATCACAGTTTTCTTCTTAGGTGCTGTCCCTGCCGTTACAGGGAGTGAAATAAGACCAATCGGCTGGACTTGCTCTCCTGCAGATCCAACCAAGGGAGAGCTAAATGGTGTGATCCTATCACGATCGATACCCATTTGCTTAAAAACTGGCCAGTACAGCACATCGGTCGAGCTTCCATTGTCCACCAAAATTCTGTGGATCATATGGTTGGCCACTGTCACTGTTACGACTAGCGGATCATCATGCGGCTGCATTACCCCCCTAGCATCTTCTTCAGAGAAAGAAAGGGTCATTGAATCCTTCCTTGCAACTTTGGACGGTCTTTGTACTGTAAAGATCTCCTCGGCCTGTATTTTTCTAGCGTGGGCTTTCCTGGCCGAATTAGATTGTCCTCCACCAGCTATTCCTCCAGCGATGGTGTGGATTTCACCTACTACTCCTTGATCCCGAGGGGGTCTCGGATCTTCTCTAGGACCATCATCCCGATCACGTCTCGGCTCTCGTGCCCCTTCAGCTCGATTTGCATCTAATAGGAGAGGCTGCTGGTGCACCGCGCCTCGGTTCCTTTCTCCTGCTAGGAATCTTACTAGCCTTCCATTTCTAATGAAAGTTTCGATTTCCTGTCGCAAGGTTATACAGTCTTCCGTCAAATGCCCGTGATCATTATGGTACTCGCAGAACTTCGTCCGATCTCGCTTCCTCGGATCACCACGCAACTTACTCGGCCACCTGAAAGTTGGGCTCTTCTGATTTCCATAAATACTTCGTTGACCCTAGTATTCAAAGGTGTGAACCTTCGATCTTCACGCTGCCAGGGTTCTGTCTTTGGGACTGATGGTACAGTCTTCTTTACTACTTTCTTCTGAAACCTTCTTCCTTCGGAGCAGATGCTATAGGTGGCTCCTTTTTGGCGTCCTCCTTCTCCCGGTCTTCTTCCTCCTGACCTTTCGTGAGAGCTTTAATCATTTCCTCCTGATTAATATACTCCTCTGTCTTGGCGATAAACTCGGTAAGAGTTATTTCTGTCGAACTCTTTGATACTTCGGCCATTAGAGGCCCATTTGGCCTGACTCCATGCCATAATGCGGATAATACCATTTGATCCCCCGGGTTATCCACTAACAATTTTTCTTTATTGAACCTATGCATGAAATCTTTCAGGCTTTCTTCCTTCCCTTGACGTAATGACAGTAAGCAAGCTGAGTGCTTCCTCCTCTTCTTGGTAGCCAGGATTTGGCTTAAAAAGAGACTTCCAAGTTCTTTGAAACTGTCTATTGACTTGGCAGGCAATCTGGCAAACCAGTCCTGAGCAACTCCTTCCAAAGTGAGAGGAAAGGTTCTGCATGCTATTTCATCCGGAAACCTATGAAGGGAAAAGTGAACTCGGACGCTTTCCATATGTTCAGAAGGGTCGCCACTACCGTTAAACTCCTTGACACGAGGCATCTTGAAGTTTTCAGGCAAAGGGAAACTTAACACTCAATCAGTGAAAGGCAGGTCGGTGTTATCCATGAACCCCGCAGCAGGGGTTTTCTCATCCTTTGCAACCAACTTACGAGTCAGCTCTTCATACTTCTTCTTCAGATCCTCCATGTCAGCACTCATCTGGCCTTCATTTTGCCCGTGAGGTTGTTCTCGTCAAGGCCTCGTATGCTGGGACCTCTCCTGCTCTTGGTGCTCCTCATTCTGGACAGTAGTACGATGGCTAGCTTGGACTGAACTTGCTTCTTCGTCGCGGTGCGAACCAGCCGTCCGCTTCCCATCGCGAATTTCCCTTCGCCTTTCCTTTTCACGCCGTTCATCATGCCTTCTTGCTCGCTCTTGGTCCCTCTGGCTATTACGGCCCTCAGCAGCTGTGAGCCTTACAGCCAGGTCTTCATTCTGCTTCTTCAGAGCCTTCATGGATTCAGACATCTGCTTCATGAATTCGGCTAGATCGGGTGGTGGCGGTGCGTTGGAGGCTGCAGTAGTGGAACGGGTAGTCACCATTTTGGATTAGTAGAGAACTGATGAAAATTGAAGTTCCTACAGATGGCGCCAAACTGTTGAAGCACAGTTTTCCAAATGATGACGTGGAACACCTGCCGAGCTTGAGTTATACCAACACCCGAACAATTTGACTGCGCAACAAAGAGGAAAGAAGGATCGAAGTGACCGAGGGTGAGCCGGCGTGAGCACTCCGATGCCTAAGTCAGAATGGGAAAGGATACTAGTAACAACTACAGAGCTCAGATTATGAGAGTTGTGATTACCTTTGCTTTGATAATTGGACTTGTATTTATAGGCAGGGAGAGGATTTGATTTCCCGTGCATTCAGGAATCTTATCCCTTGATATCAGCTGAACAAACATTTGAATGAAAGATCATGTTTGTTAGTTGTTCCGTGACTTTAGTGTCTCGTGATCAGGGATCAGAGTCATAGCTTACAAGCTGTGCTAGGTTAGCGCATCCGAGCAGAATTCGGTTGCCCTTGTGATTTCAGATCTCATCTGGCGTATTTTCACTGATGTATGTAGAAGATTCGGATTATAAGTAGATACGATACCTTAATAAATAACGAAACCACTTATTTGTTAACAGCAATATCTTTTAGTATATCAGACCCATTCCCTTCACCGAGACCTCTATGTCTTGAGTTAGTTTCGGACTTTACGGTCTCGGCGTAGGAGTCTCGGATTTGACGGTCTCGGATTACAAGGTCTCGGATAGGAGTCTCGGACTTGACGGTCTTGGATTACAAGGTCTCGGATAGGAGTCTCGGACTTATGAGTTTCGGGTCCGAGTCTTGGGCTTTATCAAATTGGGCCTAAAGACTGTTGAAAATTTGTGTGGGTTGACCCATGACCCAACAAGTATATATATATATAATACAAAGCTTAAGATTTAAAGCTTTAAAGCTTTAAAGCTTTGTACTAATATGTATATACTTGCAAATTATTAAGCATAACAGTACTTGATATATTTTAAATATGTATATTGCAATTATTTAGCTTTATATATCTTAAGCTTAGTAATTGATTCATAAGTTGATATATATATATATATATATATGTATATATATATATAATACAATTAAACCTTAAGCTTTAATTGTATTAAATATAATATATAC